>NC_057806.1:111485522-111578584 GCF_018294505.1 Triticum aestivum
ATAATCAACATAGTGAAGATAATCATGAAGATATGTTGATATCGAAGCCAACCAAATGTGAAGACATTGCAAGGTAACGCCATGAGTGAAACACTTCAAAATAGAACATTGGGTGGTGGCGTTACCCACCGTATAGGAAGTATTAGACCCAGACACGGCGCACAATTTCCGTGGCGCTCCGAAGTCAAATTCCACATTAATGTATTCACACTTAGAGTGTATGTCTTCATTGATTGAAGATATACTTTACTTCGTGTGTTGCACATCTAAGTCATCAATATGCATTAGGGTTAGGATGTGTGCCTGATCACAGGACATTTGAGGATTCCAGGATATTTAGCTCACACCGTAACTTGCAAAATCTCTTCTCATCCAAGGGCTTGGTGAAGATATCTGCCAATTGCTCTTCAGTGTTGACGTGTATGATATCAATATCTTCCTTCACAACATGATCTCTGAGAAAGTGATGACGAATTTCAATGTGCTTTGTCTTCGAGTGCTGAACTGGGTTGTTGGCGATCTTGATGGCGCTTTTGTTGTCGCAGTAAAGTGGCACTTGCTTCAGATGAATGCCATAGTCCTTGAGTGTTTGCTTCATCCACAGAAGCTGAGCGCAGCAAGATCCAGCAGCAATGTATTCAGATTCAGCAGTAGAGAGAGATACACAGTTCTGCTTCTTTGAAGACCAACATACAAGTGATCATCCCGGAAAGTGACATGTGCCTGATGTAGACTTGCGATCAACTTTGTCACCAGCATAATCAGCATCCGAGAATCCAACCAGATCAAACTCTGAGCCCTTTGGATACCATAATCCTAGAGTCGGGGTGTGAGCCAAATATCGAAGAATTCGCTTCACAGCTAAGTGATGCGACTCCTTTGGTGCCGCTTGAAATCGAGCACACATGCAAACACTAAGCATAATATCTGGCCTAGATGCACATAGATAAAGTAAAGAACCAATCATGGAGCGGTATACCTTTTGATCGAACTATTTACCATTCTCGTCGGGACCCAGATGATGTTTGGCTGGCATTGGTGTTGTGAAGCCTTTGCAGTCTTGCATACCAAACTTCTTCAGGCAATCTTTGAGATACTTCTCTTGGGATATGAAGATGCCGTTGCGTTGTTGTCGTATTTGAAGACCGAGGAAGAACTTCAGCTCCCCCATCATGGACATTTGATATTGCTCTTGCATCATATATCCAAACTCTTCACTGTACTTCTGATTGGTGCAGCCGAAGATAATGTCATCCACATATATTTGGCACACAAACAGTTCACCATCATATGTCTTCGTGAAGAGAGTGGGGTCTAAGGAACCAGGTATGAAGCCTTTGCTCTTCAGGAAGTATTTGAGTGTGTCATACCAGGCCCGAGGGGCTTGTTTGAGGCCATACAGTGCCTTGTTGAGCTTGTATACCATGTCAGGATGTTTTGGATCTTCAAAGCCAGGCGGTTGTGCAACATTCACTTCTTCTTCAATCTTGCCATTGAGAAAAGCACTCTTCACATCCATTTGATATAGAAGTATGTTATGATGATTTGCATAGGCCAGTAGTATGTGTATGGCTTCAAGTCTAGCCACATGAGCAAATGTTTCATCGAAGTCAATGCCTTCCACTTGAGTATATCCTTGAGCAACGAGATGAGCTATGTTTCTGACAACTTGACCATGCTCATCTTGCTTGTTGTGGTATATCCATTTGGTGCCTATTATATTGTGCTTCCGTGGATCAGGACGCTTAACTAGTTCCCATACATTATTCAGCTCAAACTGTTGAAGCTCTTCTTGCATAGCCTGAATCCATTCAGGTTCCATGAAGGCTTCTTCAACTTTCTTGGGTTCTGTTATTGAGACGAATGCGAAGTGCCCACATAAATTTGCTAGCTGAGTTGCCCTTGAACGAGTGAGTGGACCGGGTGCATTGATGCTATCAATTATTGTTTCAATCTGCACTTCATTGGCAACGCGAGGATGTACAGGGCGAAGATTTTGCTCTTGCTGATCATTGTCGTTGTTAAAAGGAATGTCTTTAGGCTGAGCATTGTCTTCATGTTGATCAGGTGCTGAGATGATAAGTTCTTCTTCAGGATGAGCTTCAGAAGGTATAATTTCTCTAGTTCCCATTAGCTTGATTGATTCACTAGATGGAACTTCATCTAGCACATTTGGCAGTTGCTCTCTTTGTGAACCGTTGGTCTCATCGAACCGCACATCCACTATTTCAACCACTTTGTAATGAAAGAGATTGAAGACTCTGTAGGAGTGTGAATCCTTTCCATATCCAAGCATAAAACCCTCATGTGCTTTTGGTGCAAACTTTGAGGTGTGATGTGGGTCCTTGATCCAGCACCTTGAGCCAAATACTCTGAAGTAACTGACATTTGGCTTCTTGCCAGTAAGGAGCTCATAAGATGTCTTGTTCAGAAGCTTGTGAAGATAAACACGATTGTTTGTATGGCATGCAGTATCAATGGCTTCAGGCCAGAATTTTCTTGGGGTCTTGTATTCATCTAGCATCGTTCTGGCCATCTCAATGAGTGTTCTGTTCTTGCATTCGATGACGCCATTCTGCTGTGGTGTGTACGGGGCTGTGAATTCATGTGTGATGCCCAAGGTATCAAGATATGTATCAAGGCCAGTGTTCTTGAATTCAGTGCCATTGTCACTTCTGATGTGCTTTATCTTGGTGCCATAATTGTTCATAGCTTGATTTGCGAAGCGTCTGAAGACATCCTGCACTTCAGTCTTGTAAAGGATTATGTGCACCCAAGTATATCTAGAATAATCATCAACAATAACAAAGCCATAGAGGCAAGCAGTAGTAGTAAGAGTTGAGTAATGAGTGGGACCGAAAAGATCCATGTGAAGTAGTTCGAAGGGTCGAGTAGTGGTCATGATTGTCTTCGAGGCATGTTTGGCCCTCGTCATCTTCCCTGCTTCACAGGCACCGCATAAGTGATCTTTCTTGAACTTGACGCCCTCGATGCCTATGACATGCTTCTTCTTTGCCAGGGTGTGGAGGTTCCTCATGCCAGCATGCCCAAGCCTCTGATGCCAGAGCCAGCATTCTGAAGCTTTTGCTAGAAGACATACGGCAAGCTGTGGTCCTGCTGAGAAATCTACTACGTACAGATCATCTTTTCGATACCCTTCAAACACTAGAGACTTGTCAGATTCCATTAGTACAAGGCAACGATATTTTCCAAATATTACGATCATGTTCAAATCGCAAAGCATTGAGACAGACATTAAGTTGAAGTCAAGGGATTCAACAAGCATGACTTTATCCATGTGTTGATCCCTTGAGATTGCAACTCTACCTAGACCCAATACCTTACTTTTACCAGTGTCAGCAAATGTAATGTGGATCTTGTCGGATGGACGTAAGGTTGAGTCCATAAGAAGACTTCTTTTGCCAGTCATGTGATTTGTACACCCACTATCAATAATCCATTCTGAAGACGCTGGTGTCGTACCCTACAGTGCAGTTAGGGGGATAGGCTTCACCAAGAGCATTGTGAAGCAAAAACATTTGACGAACCAATGGGTTATGAAAGCTTAGATCCATATTAGGACTAATAGGGAGAGTAGCAAGCGATTCAGGAATGAAGTACATAGTAAGACCATTCGGGCATTTGATCTTGCGCCCTACAAGATGTTTAAGGTCCCCAGCAATGGCGTCAGACGATTTTGGTTTTCTGCTGGAGACCTTTCCCTGCAAAAGAGAGTTAAGCTTTCTTAGCCACCCACATCTTCAAGGGTGGCTAAGAAGCAATAAGTCTAAGTGCAGCATCTGAGAATTTTGGCTTTGGAGCCCTAGCAAACAGTCTTGCAGGCGGACAATAGTACTCATAAGAATAAGCAGAATAGTTCTTGGTCTTATGAACATGGCGGTTTGATGAACCGCTCTCATATTCATATGCCTGAGTATGGTTTCCCTGCAAAACATTTGCGTTAGTGTTACTCAGGTGAGTCCTCTGTCTGTATGAAGCCTTTGGACCGTATGAAGCCTTTGGTCTGAGTTTTGTCTTCTTCACGTGAGGTGTCATGATGACATTCACAGGAAGATTCTCCAGACACCTTTTCGGAACCCAGATCTTCTTCATAGGCGGTCCATTCCTGCAGTTAGTGCCAATGTACCTGGCAAACACTTCACCATTTTGATTCTTAAACAGTATATAGTTTGCATCAAAGGATTCATCAATGATAATGGGGTTAGCACAAGTGAAGCCAGATAGATTGGATGGGTCTTCTGAAGGTTCCTTTGCAGCAACCCACATGGTTTTGGGGTACTGCTCAGGTTTCCAGTAAGAGCTATCAGCATTCATTTTCCTTACGAACCCAACACCCTCTTTCCTCGGGTTTCGGTTCAGTATCTGCTTTTTGAGGACATCACATAGTGTCTGATGCCCTTTAAGACTTTTGTACATCCCTATTTCAAGCAATGTCTTCAACCTAGCATTCTCATCAGCAATAGCAGTGGTATCCTCAGCAGAGGGGTTAGTTACCACATCAACAGTTGAAGATATTGCAACAGTAGTAGCAGTAGAACATTTAACAACAGAAGTAGCATTATCATGTTCAATGCATTTAAGACATGGTGGTTCAAATCCTTCCTGAGCAGGACTGATCTGTTTGGCGCGAAGTGACTTGTTTTCCTTTTGAAGATCTTCATGAACCGCTCTCAATTTCTCAAGATCTTGTTTCCTTTGAAGATAATCATAGGAAAGCTTTTCATGAGTTGTTGAGAGAGTTTCATGACGACTTTCAAGTTCCTAATACTTAACGTGAAGATTTTTTATGTCTTCAATTAAGGATTCAGATCGAATCATTTCAGCACCTAACAGATCATCGCTTCTGTCTAACAGTTTTTGAATATGTTCCATAGCTTTCTATTGTTCAGTTGCAATTTTAGCAAGTGTTTTGTAGCTGGGTTTTGAATCACAATCAGAGTCATCGTCACTAGATGTTTGATAGTGAGTAGTGCGTGTGTTTACCTTGGCACCATGTGCCATGAAGCAGTAAGTAGAAGCGGAGTAGTCCTTGTCATTTGCATCGGTGTCGGTGACGAGGTCATTGTCTTCAGTATTGAAGATGGACTTGGCAACGTATGTTGTAGCCAGACTTGCGACGCTTGAATCGGACCCCTCCTCAGACTCCACCTCCGCCTCCTCAGAAGCGGACTCCTCCTCTGAATCCATTTCCTTGCCAACAAACGCACGTGCCTTGCCAGATGAGCTCTTCTTGTGTGATGAAGACTTTGAGGAAGACTTGGAAGAAGACTTTGAGTATTTCTTCTTCTTCTTGTCGTCAGAGTCATATTCCTTACTCTTCTTCTTCTTTTTGTTCTCATTGTCCCACTGTGGACACTCAGAGATGAAGTGGCCAAGTTTCTTGCACTTGTGACATGTTTTCTTCTTGTAGTCATGAGCAGAAGCTTCATCATTCCTTGAGCTTGATCGGGAAGACTTTCTTAAACCTTTCTTCTTGGTGAATTTTTGGAACTTCTTCACAAGCATAGCAAGTTCCCTTCCAATGTCTTCGGGATCATCAGAACTGCTGTCAGATTCTTCTTCATATGAGGAGACAGCTTTTGCCTTCAAGGCACGAGTTCGCCCATAGTTTGGACCGTAGATATCTCTTTTCTCAGAAAGCTGAAACTCATGTGTGTTGAGCCTCTCAAGTATGTCAGATGGATCGAGTGTCTTGAAATCAGGACGTTCTTGAATCATCAGGGCTAGGATGTCAAACGAACTATCAAGTGATCTCAGTAGTGTCTTGACGACTTCATGTTTGGTGATCTCAGTAGCGCCGAGGGCTTGAAGATCATTTGTGATGTTAGTGAGTCGGTCAAATGTGTGCTGGACATTCTCATTGTCATTTCGCTTGAAGCGGTTGAAGAGGTTGCGAAGGACACTGATTCTCTGATCTCTCTGGGTTGAGATGCCTTCATTGACCTTGGAGAGCCAGTCCCAGACCAGCTTAGATGTCTTCAAAGCACTCACACGGCCATACTGTCCTTTGGTCAGGTGACCACAGATGATATTCTTGGCAGTAGAGTCCAGTTGAACAAATTTCTTGACATCAGCAGCAGTGACACCTTCTCCAGCCTTGGGAACGCCGTTTTCGACGACATACCATAGGTCGACATCAATGGCTTCAAGATGCATGCGCATCGTATTCTTCCAGTAGGGATATTCAGTTCCATCGAAGACGGGGCACGCAGCGGAGACTTTAATTATCCCTGCAGTCGACATAGCTAAAACTCCAGGTGGTTAAACCGAATCACACAGAACAAGGGAGCACCTTGCTCTGATACCAATTGAAAGTGCGTTATATCGACTAGAGGGGGGTGAATAGGTGATTTTTATGGAAGTCTTCAAAACATGGGAGTTATGAAGACAAATGATAGAAATAAACCTAATACCCTGCAGCGGAAGGTAGACTACACTAGGCAAGCCATAATCAAGTATTCAATAGAGTGAGAGCACAATGACTAATAGCAGCAATGTAGTAAGGATCAGGTAGGAAGATATTGTGAAGCCAGACAGAACACGCAATCACTCAGTGAAGACAAACGATAGTGCAAACATACAATGACTTCACAAGGAGTAACAGTAAGTAAAGGGAAGGGAAGATGAAACCAGTGACTCGTTGAAGACAATGATTTGTTGGACCAGTTCTAGTTGCTGTGACAACTGTACGTCTGGTTGGGGCGGCTAGGTATTTAAACCTTAGGACACACAGTCCCGGACACCCAGTCCTGAACACGCAGCTCAGGACACCCAGTCCTCACCGTATTCCCCTTGAGCTAAGGTCACACAGACCTCGCCCAATCACTCTGGTAAGTCTTCAAGGTAGACTCCCAAACCTTCACAGACTTTGTTCACCGGCAATCCATAATGTCTCTTGGATGCTCAGAACGCGACGCCTAACCGGCTGGAGGATGCACAGTCCTCAAGTGTAATAAGTCTTCAGATCACACAGACAAGAATACTTAAGTGATGCCCAATTCTCTTTGGCTCTGGGTGGTTAGGGCTTTATCCTCGCAAGGAATTCTCTCTCAAAGGCTTCGAGGTGGGTTGCTCTCAAACGACAAAAGCCGTACTCTCAATCTGAGCAGCCAACCGTTTATGGTTGTAGGGGGTGGGCTATTTATAGCCACTTGGCAACCCGACCTGATTTGTCCGAAATGACCCTAGGTCACTAAGGAACTGACACGTGTTCCAACGGTCAGATTTCAAACTCACACGGCAACTTTACTTGGGCTGCAAGCAAAGCTGACTTGTCCGACTCTGGACAAGATTCGCTCTCATAGTCTTCACTCGAAGACATAGGTTTTGGTTAGGCATCACTTCAGTCATTCTGACTGGTTCTCTTGGACCCCACTTAACAGTACGATGGTTCCTATGACTCAACACAAAAGAAAAAGAACTACGAAAGATCTAAGTCTTCGAGCTCCATAGGCTTCATGTGGTGTCTTCTCTTGTCATAGTCTTCAATGTGAATATCTTCATATACCACCTTTGACTTCAATGTCTTCATACATTTTTAGGGGTCATCTCTGGTAGGAAAACCGAATCAATGAGGGACTTCTACCTGTGTTATCCTGCAATTCTCACAAACACATTAGTCCCTCAACTAGGTTTGTCGTCAATACTCCAAAACCAACTAGGGGTGGCACTAGTTGCACTTACACTTATGTTCTATTACGGGCTGGATTTCCATGATCTGGCCCCGGACTCCCTTCTTCACATCTCGTCATTTATTGTCGTCTATGAGGCCTTCCTCCACATTACCCCTCACTTCGGCTTGTGGCTCAAGACCTTCGATGTGAAGCCGAAGATGGTCGAGGGACAGTACGCAGCGTGCAAAGGTGCTTTAATAAGCAAAATTGTTGATGCTCCGTGGCCAAAGGGTTCCTTTCCAGAGGTGTCTGGATTATGGCAACGGGAGTGGTTCTACGTCACAGCTCCCCGAAGTGCCAAGTGGGTGGCCGCCCCCACCTTTCGCTCAGGCCCTCCACCACAACTGATGTCATGGATCAGCAGGGGGCTGAGCTAGGGTCCAGCCAAGGACGTGCCGATATTGCAGAGCCGCATCCGAGATCTCTTCGAGGGAGATTTCAGTTTGGTTATGGTAATGCAAGTCATGCTGGTTCGTCGAGTCCAGTCTTGCAAACGCCGGCCCCTCCGCATGTGGGAATTCAACCCAGAAGGACCGCGCACCATTTAGAATTTACTCAGCCTGACGCACGAGGAGATGTACAAACCGTTCTTCGGACCTCAAATAGAGTGTCCGGACACTACTGAGGACATGGGCCTGAGCAGCAACCACACCGCGGCCCAAGTAACTAATCCCATGGCCGAACACACTGTCCTTTTTATTTATCATGACATCATTCTGAAGAATCGCTCTTTGACCAGGACTGGATAACAAAGGCAAAGATGATCCGGTGTCTGGCCCCCCTTCCTGAAGGCTTGGACAATCCGGTGCTGGAAAAGATGCTCAAGCTAGCACCTTGCCTGGTGCCCTCAAAGGAAGATGAAGGGGGGAATAAAGAGGGCGAAAGCGGGCCTCCACCGCTACCTATTCCAACCGATGGAATGAGCGCCTCCCTGAAGGAGGATAACCCAGGGGAAGAATCTGACATTCGCTCGCCCCGGGGAAGGAAGAGGACTACCTCTGAAGATTTGGAAACCAAGGTTTCCAAGCGGGAGAGGAAATCTCCACCAGAGGGTCCCGCCTCGGAGGGTACTTTAACCGTACAATGCCTGCGCGGGGATCAGCCCTCTAACGAGCTGTAAGTAATCAAAAAGTACTTGATAGTGAAGATATCCTACCTTACTTCTGAGGAAAATAACCGAAGCATTTACCTTGTAGTTCGGATCTTAGCCCTTCTCAGCTAAGCTCGTCTTCAGGGGATCTTCTTCCAGAGATGATGGAGAGCGAAACGCCTCCCCCGGACTCCCCAGCTCAAGAAGCGGGCGACCTTGAAGTGTCATCACGGAAAGTTTCTCATGATCCGGTAAGGCCAGAAGGTAATCCTATGACCACCCGAAGTCCCCAGTATCCGGCTCTTGAAGAGAGCAATCAAAAGAGTCCGACACCATCTGGTATGCGGTCAGATGTATGGAGGGGTCTGCTGGAGAGGGCGGTTATCTCAGAAGAGCACCGCACCTTGATGGGTGCGGTTATTGAAAGGATTTCGTCCGCTGAAAGCGGGCTGCATGAAGCCTTTATGAGTCTACTGACGGGTTTTGAGGTACGTGAAATGATGTATATTTTTTTGAAAGTACCGCACATTTTTAGATGTGCCCTGTGTAGATAGTAGCCCCTGAGACTCTGGTTGTCGTTGAAAACGGTGGCAAACAGATGATCATAGTCTCAGGCAATTACCAGACTGCCTTTACGTGCAGGTGGTGGAGGCATCGGTGGCTAGCCGGACTGATAGGGTTGCCGAACTAAAGCAGGAACTGGATGCGGCCGATGCCGACATCGTGCTTGTTAACAAGCGGCTTGACGAGGCGCAGGGTAGGTGAATTTTCTGGTGAAGTCACATAGTAAGAGCAGCATGATGCCAGTATCTTTAATATGTTGTGACTGTAGATGGAGCTGCCTCCATGGAGATCCTTCGGGCGGAGCTTGCCCTAGCCAAGGAGAAAGCGAGGAGTAGTAATGCGGCCGCTTTAAAGGCGGCCAAAGAGTTAAGAGCCGAAAAGGCCGCGCATTGAGAGAGCAAAGAGAAAATGGCCAAGATGGCTGTAAAGTTAAAAGACACTACCGACCGTTGGCAGCTTCTTGAAGAGGAAAACCTGGAGAAGGCGATGGACCTGGAAAAGGCCACGACGGCGACCAAAGACGCTCGCTCTGTGATGAGAGCGAACAAGGAGGAGCTGCGTCAAGCTGGGGATATCGCGGCTGGGAAACCCTTCCTGCTGCGGAGAAAGTTTGGAGATCCTCAGTATGCCCCTCTGGACCGGCTGTGGAGTTCAGCGGACGCATATATGGACTTGGCGGCGAGTGCTCTCGATGCGGCCGAATACTTCTGAGACCAAACAGATCGTGAAGTGGACAAGCTATTCTGGTCACAATTTCATGTTCCAGAGCATCCGCTTCCATTGGCTGATCGGCTTGCCGAATGGGCCAAGCTGAATAAATTGTCCGGACTTGCCATGAGGTCTATTGTGGATCACCTGTGGCCGGAAAGGCCAAAGCCGAACAACTATTTTAGTTTAGTGCAGCAGTTCCTTGGTGTGGTGTCGTGCATTAATGTGATGAAGAGGTCGGCGTGCATAGAAGGCTCGCGGATGGCCCTTCCCGTGTCAAAACATAATGGGCGGAGATGGATGCCACAACTGTCGCGGCGCAGGGTTCGGTCATAGGCCGAGTGGCTGCCGAGCACTATTTTGAAGAAGTTCTTGAAGGCGCTCGTTCGATAGAGGCCCAGTGCTCGAAGAATATCATGTTTGAATGACATGCATTCCCATTGTAAAAACAATGTTTTATTAAGTTTATCAAGGCTGTATTTATACTTTTGCCCGAAAGTATTATGATGCCTCTTGTGCGGCCGTTTATGTATATATGTATATAACCTAAAAGATTGCAGTCGTCGGCTTCAACCCCCACGCATATAATGCGGGGGTGTTCGCAGAAGACACATTTTCACACTTAACCCAACGTCTTGGTCCATTAAGGAGGTGATAGCGCAGCGAACGAGGCAACCGGACTATAATGCTTTAACACTTTCACTTAGCCAGAGGAGTTTGACAGTGGGGCTACTATATAGCCCCTGGTGGCTCCGCACTCATCCGAATTCGGGGTGCGTACATGCCTGGTCGGGAAGCGGCCCTTCGTTAAGGCGGAGGAATCTCAAAGATTCTGATGGGTCATCGAGTGGTTGACCAGTCTCACGCTATATCATGACAGTCAGTTTTCGGCTTTCTCTACTGAGGTGCTCGTCCGGATGAACCAGGGCACAATTGCAGTAGTTCTCTTGGTGCCGCCTTAGCCAATAGAGCGGAACGTAAGGCAGCAAAACACAGGAGCCGGGCAAACCCAACATTTGACCAAAGACATGATTCAGAGCTGATGCATATAAGGCCAAACTCGCGACGCCGAACACTCCCTAAGGTATTCGGTCTTTATGGTGTAAACCGGGCCTAAACAGTGCCCTTTGTAATAAGCCCCTGGTGTCCAGGTATGTGCGTCATTCTGACGTGGCCACATGCCAAGACTCCAGCATCCTTCTCAGTTGTACTGAGAATCCGAGGGATGTGTATCAACAAGAGACAGTAAAAAAGGTTTTCGCATGGTCTTAATCTAAAAAGAATCCTTGGAACGGGTCCCTGCTGCACGTATGCGCCTATGTCTCCGTTGTGCCGTATTCTGGACGGGTGTAGCACGATGGTCATCTGAAAAAGAGAGGAACTTTAATTGAAAAGTTGCCATGCAAAAGGTAAATTATACTAAATAAACAATATATAGTTCAAAATGAGTAAGATTGAGCCTAATTGCCACTTGTTTGCGCACATTGAGCCCCTTGTATTGTACTAGGGGTATGGCCATCAAACCTGTATTAATTACATAGAGTTGCGCCGGACTCGTCTAACCGCGTCTGTGGTCTTAACGACCTGTCAAATGCTTTAGTTGGTGAGGCCGTTTGGTGTGCGGCTGCCAAGGCGGCCGCGTTGTCTTTGGCGCGCAAGGAGCGCTCAATATTTCCATTGACTGTAATGATGCCGCGTGGACCGGGCATCTTAAGCACGAGGGAAGCGTAATGCGGTATTGCGTTAAAGCGAGCGAAAGCTTCGCGTCCGAGTAGTGGTTGATAGCCACTTTGGAACGGAGCGATTTGGAAGGTTAAATTTTCGCTACATAAGTTATCAGGGAAGCCGAATATAACCTCTAGTAATAGGGAGCCCGTGCAATGAGCCTCTGGGCCTGGCGTTACTCTTTTAAAGGAAGTATTGCTATGGCTAATTTTTGTTGGGTCTATCCCCATCTTGCGTACTGTGTCCTGATATATCAGGTTTAAACTGCTGCCGCCGTCCATCAGAATTCGTGTGAAGTGGTGTCCGTCAATTATTGGGTCTAATACCAAGGCAACCCATCCTGCCTGCCGGACACTTGCTGAGTAATCCCGATGGTCAAAAGTGATCGGTTGGGACGACCAGTGGCAAAACTCTGTGGTGATAGGCCCTGGGGCATATTTCTCTAGGGGTGCCGCTTTGTTTGTCCCCTTTATCATGTGTAACACATTTACTGTTTTGACTTCTGGTGGGAATTTCTTCTGTTCCCCAGTGCTTTGCTTGCGAGACTCGTCCTCGTCTTCGCTTGGTGACTCCTACCCCTTGTGTTCGGCGTTGAGCTTGCCGGACTGCTTGAAGAACCAACATTCTCTGTGGGTATGATTGGCAGGTTTACCGGGGGTGCTATGGATCTGACATGTTTGGTCCAGAATTTTGTTTAGGCTGGACAGTTCGTCTCTGTTGCCTTTGGAGGGCGAATTTTGCTGACTCGGCCGAGAGCTTCTTAATCCGGCGTTTACCGCCGTGCTCTTTGGGTTGTCTTCTTTATTCCGGCGCTTATTTTTGCTGTGTCATGATTTCCCGTTTCCATCCCTGACTTCGGATGTACTTGGGTCGCTGGTGCTACATCGGGCTAACCAGCTGTCCTCGCCCGCGTAAAAGCGGGTCATGAGTCTTGTTAATGTTGCCATTGTTCTCGACTTTTCTTGGCCGAGGTGTCTGGTGAGCCATTCGTCGCGAACGCTATGCTTGAAAGCTGCTAAGGCTTCGGCGTCCGGACAGTCGACTATTTGGTTCTTTTTAGTAAGAAACCTGTTCCAAAGCTTTCGGGCTGACTCTCCGGGCTGTTGAGTTATATGACTCAAATCTTCTACATCCGGTGGTCGAACATAAGTCCCTTGAAAATTTGCCCGAAAAGCGTCTTCAAGCTCTTCCCAGCTTCCAATGGAGTTTTCGGGGAGGCTTTTAAGCCAGTGCCGAGCTGGCCCTTTGAGCTTGAGGGGTAAGTACTTGACGGCATGGAGATCGTCTCCTCGAGCCATATGGATATGGAGGATGTAGTCCTCAATCCAGACCCCAGGGTCTGTTATTCCGTCGTACGCCTCTATGTTTACGGCTTTGAATCCCTCTGGAAATTCATGGTCCAGCACCTCATTGGTGAAACATATAGGGGGTGTGCGGCACCCTTGTATTTGGGTGTGCTGTGGTGTTCGGATGTTTGTTGTGTTGCAGTGTATGTTGGAGCGCACTTGCGTGGTCCATAGATGAATCTGGTTGCGCCGTCCTTTTGATGCGAGCCCTTACGCGGATCATGTACTGGTTTATGTGCGGCGGCTTTTGCCACTTTATGTTGGCTATGAGGTCGTCTATCTGACCATATGGCCGTTTTATTTTTTAATTGCGGAGGATCTAAGGCCCCCTCATCGAATTCGGGTAGCAACTTTCGCTTCGGATAGCTCTTGGTGTGGCGATTACTGCCGTACTTTGTTGCAGTGTCGAGTACTTCACTCCATCTGATTTTGAGTGTGTCTTGTGCAGCCCTGAGCCTTTGCTTCTACTTTTTCAAACTCCTCGCAGTGGCAACCAGCCTTTGATGGGCATTCTGTTGCTCCGGGTGCCTGTCCGGTGTGATGTCGTCCGGACTGTTATCTTCAACGGGGTTGGGTTGTTCGGCTTGATTTTCCTTGTTGCCGTGGTTGGGCGATGGTTCACCCTGCTCTAACGCTGGGTCTATATGATCGTTGTTTCTGCCGAGGCGGGATTTGGAGCGGCGTTTACGCCGCTGCTTTGACTGCTTCTCGAGGGAACAACCCTTCGCTGCGTCCTTCCGTTCCTCGTCGTCGTTTTCTTTGGGTGTGTCCACCATGTATACATCATATGATGAAGTGGGCGTCCAGTGCCTTGTGGGCAGTGGTTCTTGTTCGTCTCCTGCATCGTCGTCCATACCGTTGATGTCTTCGGAGTCAAGGTCCAGCATGTCGGTTATGTCGTCGACTATGGCTATTAAGTGGGTGGTGGGTGGGCGGTGAGCTTCTTCGTCATCCGCATCCCAATCCTGCCGAACGTAGTTCGACCAGGTTTCTCCTGACAAGGAGAGAGACCTTAATGAGTTCATTATGTCGCCAAGGGGCGAGTGCTGAAAAATATCCGCGGAGGTAAACTCTATGATCGGCGCCGAGCCGGATTCGATAGGCACGGGCGCAGGCAGTTCGGAGTCCGTGGCCGGAGAAGGATCTGGTAGTTCGGCAACATGGCTCTCGTGGAAGGTAAGGTCGATCCTCGGCTCGATCGCCGTTGAGAGTGCGGCCTCCATGGCGGAGTCTATCCGCCCGTCTATGGATAGCGCGATTGGCTCCAAATTGAGGGCCGGAGCGGTTGCCGGTGCAATATCCTGAGCACTGTCCGACGGCAGAGCTAAATCATGCTCATTAAGACCATGCAACGCACTTGGCAGGGGCTCGAATCCATCGAAGATCAAGTCTCCGCGGATATCAGTCATGTAGTTTAAGCTTCCAAACCTGACCTGGTGGCCAGGGGCGTAACTTTTGATCTGCTCCAGATGGCCAAGTGAGTTGGCCCGTAGTGCGAAGCCACCGAATACGAAGATCCGTCCTGGGAGAAAAGCCTCACCCTGGACCGCATCGCTATCGATGATTAAAGGATCCATCAAGCCTAATGGCGATGACACAAAGGAACTCTCAATGAAAGCACCAATGTCGGTGTCAAAACTGGTGGATCTCAGGTAGGGGGTCCCGAACTGTGCGTCTAAGGCGGATGGTAACAGGAGGCAGGGGACACGATGTTTTACCCAGGTTCGGGCCCTCTTGATGGAGGTAAAACCTTACATCCTGCTTGATTTATTCTTGATGATATGAGTATTACAAGAGTTGATCTACCACGAGATCGGAGAGGCTAAACCCTAGAAGCTAGCCTATGGTATGATTGTATGTTGTCCTACGGACTAAACCCTCCGGTTTATATAGACACCGGAGGGGGCTAGGGTTACACAAGGTTGGTTACAAAGGAGGGGATATACATATCCGTACTGCCTAGCTTGCCTTCTACGCCAAGTAGAGTCCCATCCGGACACGGGACGAAGTCTTCAATCTTGTATCTTCATAGTCCAACAGTCCGGCCAAAGGATATAGTCCGGCTGTCCAGAGACCCCTAATCCAGGACTCCCTCAGATACCCTAAAAGAATTGAACAAGATTCACAAAGAGCTAACACTAGTGCACCTAGTCCTGCTAGAAAGAAAAAGAAAAAGAAAAATGATAGGACTTTGCACACTTCTAGTGAACCTGAAATAGAAAAACCTCCTGACAATGAAAATGAAACGTCTATCTCTAATGCTGAAACCCAATATGGTATTGAAAACTCACCTAGTAATAATGAAAAAGATAATGATGAGGTTCATGAAGACTCTCAACCAACCGATGATAAAGAACCAAATAATGATGTTGAGATAGAACCACATGTTGATCTTGATAACCCATAACCTAAAAATAAATTTTTTTGACAAAAGAGACTTTGTTGCTAGAAAACACGGTAAAGAAAGAGAACTGTGGGTTCAAAAATCTATGCCTTTTCCACCCAATTCAACTGAAAAGAATGATGATGAAGAATTTGAGCGCTTTGCTGAAATGCTACGGCCAGTCTTTTTGCGTACTCGCTTGACTGATATCTTGAAAATGCCTCCTTATGCAAAGTATATGAAAGACATCATCACAAATAAGAGAAAAATACCGGAAGCGGAAATCTCCACTATGCTTGCTAAAAAACTTGGAGATCCGGGAATACCAACTATACCTTGCTCTATCAAAAAGAAATATGTGAAAATTGCTTTGTGTGATTTAGGAGCTGGTGTTAGTGTTATACCTTTCTCTTTATATAAAAGACTTGACTTGAATAAACTCACACCTACTGAAATATCTTTGCAAATGGCTAACAAATCAATTGCCATACCTATCGGTGTCTGTGAGGATGTGCCCGTTGTTGTTGCTAATGTTACTATTTTGACTGACTTTGTTATACTTGAGATGCCCGAGGACAACAACATGTCGATTATCCTTGGTAGACCCTTCTTGAATACTGCAGGGGCTGTTATTGATTGCAATAAAAGCAAGATCACTTTTCATATCAATGGTAATGAGCATACGGTGCATTTTCCAAAGAAACAATTCCAAATGAATGGTATTAATGTTATTGAAAAATCTCCGACAATCACTATTGGATGTTTTCAAATACCTCTACCTACTGTCAAAAAGAAATATGAAATGCTTATTGTTGGAGAAATGCAAATCCCCATTGAGGCAACTTAGTAATTTACGAATGTTCTTCGGTTTCATACTAATCGAAAGTGGTTGTTAATAAGACTTGATCAACCTTATTAATAAATCATTTTTGAAAGGTATGAAGTTGATGAATTTAGTAAGCACTACTTTCTATCCCTATTTTTTATTCTCTGTTTTTATTAGTTTAATAAAATGCCATGTTTTGTCTGTTTTCTGAATTTCCCGTGCAATAAAAAATGACCCAAAAATAAAAGTTCTCAGACTGCCCTGAAAATTTTATATGATTTTTTCCTGAATATTTAAGAATTTTTGGTGCAAAAATAACCAGAGGGGGGTGCACCAGGTGGGCACAAACCACCTGGGCACGCTAACACCCCCTGGCGCGCCCTGGGGGGTTGTGGTCCCCACATGGGCCCCCTCACTTATCTCTTCGTCCCACATTGTCACCTACCTCCAGAAAAAAATACTCTCCTTCTCTCTCCCGAGTTCTTGCTCATTTTGCTGCCAAATTCGATCTCTTTGCTCGAAGCTCCATTTCTGAAACTGTTTCGGGAGATTGTTGCTTGGTATGTGACTCCACCATTTGTCCAATTAGTTTTTGTTTTAGTGGATTATACTTTGAATAATTAGCTACTCTTGGTTCTACTGTAGATGTGCTTGCATGTTGAATTCTTGGTGTTCTAAGTTGTTTGAATGCTTGTTATGGCCTCTATGTATCCCTATGAGTAGTTGCTATTAGTTTTGTGAAGTTTTGTTGGAAATTTTTTGTGAACTAAAAATTCAGATTTTTGTTCATAGAAAAAATTGTACACAGACATGATGAACCTTTTTGGAAGGATTTCTTTGAGGAGACGATCCTCAGGGACATCCTCTAGTGATAGTTCTGCCCGCCGGTCTTACGTTGAACCAAGTGAAAGTTCCACGTGGGATGCAGCCACCAAAACATGCTTATGGCCTTGCGATGAATATATGATGCAGGTGGGCATTAAGGAGGAATTTGAGAAATATGTTCACAATGTCGGTCTCGGTCCCTACCTATCAGATAAGTGTGCACAACACCATCTTCTCACTGAATCATTTGTCAAAGGATTATATTTTCCACGTGATTCTAGGGTGTCGTTTATGCTTTATGATGAACCATATACCATTTCACTAGAGAACTTTGCTTACCATTGCAAACTTCCATTTTGGGGTTCGCTTGATGAGTCAGGAAAGGCTGAGTATGAGACCTTCTTAACTAGCCTTTGCTACGGTGAAAATAGGGGAGTAAGGCAAGGAAGAATAAATAGCATTCACTTTCCCGCAATTCAGTACCTTGCATTATTTAATGGGAAATGCATAGTAGGCAAGCAAGATTGTAGCATACTTTGTTCGCCAGACTTGAGCCTCATTCACACCGCTCTCACTAGTGAAAGGAATTATAACCTTGGAGCGATTGTTGCACGTAGACTTCAGAATAATGCCAAAAGTGGTTGGTTCTATGGTGGAATTTATGCCACACATTTAACACGAGGACTGGGTGTTTCACCTTTGCCCTTTGACCCTGACTTACCCACTAGATATTTAGATTTTGATGCTCTAAAAGAGCATAAGATTCTCTCAGGAAGGGTTAATAATTTTACTTATAATTTGTTGTTTAACCAATCACATGTTGTGGACACATATTTGCCTGCGCCTGCTCTCTTTGGTTGTCACAGCAAGGGGAGATATTTTGTTCTTGAGAGCGAGGACCGAGCCCACAACGCAGCAGTGGTGGCAGCCCGACAGGCCGAGGCATCCGCACCAAGAGCCTTCATGAGCTACCACGCCGACTACTACCCTCCAGGCTACTAATTCACTACCAAGTTAGGCCAAAATCCTAAGCTTGGGGGAGTACGTATTTCTCACCGACATTATATTCATGTTCACATATCATTCCATTTGTTGGTGTTGACACTTTTTCATTGTATTATCCATGCTTAGATTTATTTTTCTTGCTTTCTTCTTGTGTGGTCGAAAAACTTTAGAAAAACCAAAAAAAATAGTTGTAGTAATTTACTTTCTATGCATGCTTAGTAGTAGCACTAAAAAGAAAACCCAAAAAGATTTCTTTGTTCTTCTTTTGCTTGTTGGGAGCTTTCCCGTGTAAATAGTTTTTCTCATTTTTGCTTATTATTTGCTTGTTGAATAAAAACCAAAAACTCCAAACATATTTCGGTGTGTTCCTCTGAATTTCTTTTCTTGTATTCGAGTTATACCGAGGAGAAGACCACGATGAAAATGTTGAATGGCTCTCACATGAATAACTGTTGAACTAATAAGAGCCCATTTTTACATTGTCTTCTCCTGTTGAATAAAATGTTTGCAGATTCTAGCTTAGTCCATGGCACAATTGCACTATTATTATTTTCATATCATTCAGTCGTGCAAGTGAAAGGCAATAATGACGATATTCGATGAGCTGGCCGTGTCAAAGAGAAACTGGTATGAACTCAACTTGTCTTGTCTGTGTAAATATGTTTAACCTAGTGCCCATGCTTCAGCCCATTATGATTAAACATGTTTGCAATGACAATTAGAGATTATAGTTTCTCATACCATGCATAAGTAGCTGGGAGCTAATAATGATTTATCTTGGATATCAACATAGCGTTAAAATGATTGTGATGTGGTATGATGATATGGTATCCTCCTCTGAATGTTCGAGTGGCTTGACTTGGTCCATGTTCATGCATGTAGTTGAATCAAAACCAACATAGCCTCTATAATGTTTATGTTCATGGTGTTCATATCCTACTCATGCTATGTCCAATGTTACTTATGCATAATGCCTGGTCATGATCGTTGTTGCTCTCTAGCTGGCCGCTTCCCAATCTTAAATTGCTAGCCTTCACCTGTACTAAGTGGGGATTCTGCTTGTACATGAAAAACCCTGAACCTAAAGTTATTCCAGATGAGTCAACCATACCTACCTATATAAGGTATTACCCTGCCGTCCTAAGTAAATTTGCATGTGCCACCTCTAAGAACTTCTAAAAAAATATCCGTTTTGTGTGCCTGGATCGTTCATGGAACGACAGGAGGTGGTCGATATCTTCCGTGCTAAGCATGTTATCCTCAGGTCGAGTGTTTATTCACTTGCCATCGCACGAGGAAATGGGCGGTAATAAGGATGCCCAGTCCAAAACTGCAAAATACAAAAAGAGTTCATCTCTTACATAATCAAACAAGAACTCCCAATGGAGTCAAAACCTTTACTTTCCACTTGGGGACCGTCACTAGCGTGCTTAGCATGGAAGATGTTGATAACTGATGGTCGTGAAGTGAATGAGAAAGGTGCATGTCTCAAAATATCATTTATCTCTATTTTAAAAACTGAGCTCTGGCACCTCTGCAAATCACTGCTTCCCTCTGCGAAGGGACTTTCTATTTACTTTTATGTTGTGTCATCACCTTCTATAAACAAGCGCCAGAAACTAAGTAGAGCACAGCAGTCACGATTTATGCATTGTGTATAGCTAATGTTGGGTGCATCATGATTGGATCTTTTCTACCATGAATTACAATGTTTAGTCATTGCTTGAACTTCGGAGGTGCTCTGCATTTATGTTTTGCGATCTCAGAAAGGGCTAGCGAGATACCATTATTGTCATATTATATCATGATTGTTTTGACAACGTGTTGTTGTTTGAGATATCTTATTATTGCTCGCTAGTTGATTATGTCATTGATATGAATCATTATAATCTTTAAGAGTTATTTTCGACATGGTTAGTTATAATGTTGGCTGAAAACCCGGGTGTTGTTTAAGCTTATTTATGCAAACGAGTTCGTAATTTTTTTTTCTCACTTTCAATTTATCAACTGAATTGCTTGAGGACAAGCAAAGGTTTAAGCTTGGGGGATTTGATACGTCTCCAATGTATCTACTTTTTCTCACACTTTTCCTCTTGTTTTGGACTCTAATTTGCATGATTTGAATGAAACTAACCCCGGACTGACGCTGTTTTCAGCAGAACTACCATGGTGTTGTTTTTGTGCAGAAATAAAAGTTCTCGGAATGGAACGAAACTTTTTGAGGATTTTGTATACCAATAATAAGAATTTCTGGGGCCAAGACCCAACGGAGAGGGGCCCCTGGGTGGGCACAACCCACCAGGGTGCACCCCCTCTCTTGGCGCGCCCAGGTGGGTTGTACCCACTTGGTGGCCCCGCTGATGACCCCCCTGATACTGTAAATTCACATTATTCCAGAAAAAAATCAGGGAGAAAAATTATCGCGATCCACGAGATGGAGCCGCCGCCAAGCCCTGTTCTTCCTCTGGAGGGCAGATCTGGAGTCCGTTTGGGGCTCCGAAGAGGGGGATCTTCGATCTTCGTCATCACCAACCTATCTCCATCACCAATTCCATGATGCTCCCCACCGGGAGTGAGTAATTCCTTCATAGGCTCGCTGGTTGGTGAGGAGTTGGATGAGATTCACCATGTAATCGAGTTAGTTTTGTTAGCGCCTGATCCCTAGTACCCACTATGTTCTTAGATTGATGTTGCTATGACTTTGCCATGCTTAATGCTTGTCACTTTAGGCCCGGGTGCCATGATTTCAGATCTGAACTATTTATGAATTCATCATTATATCCATGTTTTAGATCCAATCTTGCAAGTTATAGTCACCTACTACGGTGATGATCCGGCAACCCCGGAGTGACAACAACCGGGCCCACTCCCGGTGATGACCATAATTTGAGGAGTTCATGTATTCACCATGTGTTAATGCTTTGTTCCGGTTCTCTATTAAAAGGAGGTCTTAATATCCCTTAGTTTTCAATATGGACCCCGCTACCATGGGAGGGTAGGACAAAAGATGTCATGCAAGTTATTTTAATAAAGCACGTATGACTATTTACAAAATACATGCCTACATTATATCGATGAACTGGAGCTAGTACTGTATCGCCCTAGGTTATAATTGTCTCATGATGAATATCATCCAACAAGTCACCGATCCAATGCCTACGAATTTATCCTTATTGATCTTGCTGCGTTACTATGGCTATCATCACTGTTACACTTGCTACAAATTACTGCTATCACCGCTACTGTTACCGTTACTGTTGTCACTACTATCAAAACTATCAAACTACTTTGCTACTGATCATATTGCTGCAGATAATTAATCTCCAGGTGTAGTTGAATTGACAACTTAGCTGCTAATACCTTCAAATATTCTTTGGCTCCCCTTGTGTCAAATCTATAAATTTGGGTTGAATACTCTACCCTCGAAAACTGTTGCGATCCCCTATACTTGTGGGTTATCACACTTGGATGCTCAGAACCGACACTTCACCGTCTACTGGATGCATAAACCACAATGAATAATAGATTAAATTAAGCCACGATCTAGTTCTTAAGTGGTGCTCAATCACTTGGTAGTTTTTAGGCTATGGTTTTTTCCCTCTCTTTGGATTCTCACAATATTTTCAAGAGGATGTACTACTGCAGGATGCTGCTAACGCGACACTATGATCAGAGACCCTTCGAGAAACTGTGTGCGATGCAATAATCGCGAACGGTGGTGTAGGAAAACCGTCAGAAATGTATACAATATTTGCGATGACGGATGCATCAAACACGGTTCAGGTTTTAGTTGTGTGTGCGATGAAGGGCATACGGTTTAGTTCAATTAACTGTTTGCTATGAGGAGGAACGGAAGAAATGGGAAGCCAGATGAAGGTGTGTGCGATGTACATCATACGGTTCACTCGGATGAACTGTTTGTGATTAGGCAACACAAAAGAAATGGACAGCCCGTTCAAGGTGTGTGCGATGTACAACATACGATTCACTCGGATGAACTGTTTGTGATTAGGCAAGAGAACAGAAATGGTTCAATATAACAAGATGTGTGTGATATGCGGCAAACAGATCTGTAATCAGAAATGTGTGTGAAGACCGATAATAACACAGACGATTGCTTCTAATAAGACATATGTGATATGCTCTGTCTACACAACATATATTGGCCATTGTGGGACGGGCGGTCATCCGGATACGTGGCATACAGTTGATCCATCCGACCTATTTGTGATGGAATAGGCCGTGTGTGTTGTGGGCAAACACTTGCTAGTATTCAACCATTTGGGATTGATGAATTCATCACCGATGGGATCCCTAGTGTGGTCCGTGTTCATCTGATCATCATCTACTTCTTGTGCTAGCTCAATGCTAAGTTTTCATTAATTGATGGCGTTTTATGAACACGCCATAGTTTCCCACCATTTCCTCACCTGTTTCTCGCCACCCTGCTATATTGCGCATAGGGGGGCGTGACACACGGAGGCGACAAGCGCAGCCTATAGCACATCCACCTTTTCCAAGCATGCCAACCCACCATAGTGTCGCCTCTGCCATCAACCTCGTCGACGAGGACAACGAGCAGGCGCCACGGCCCATCGAGGCTGAGGCGCTCCCCAGCAACGCGATGGACGACGCTGTGATGCGCGTCATCGCCAGGGTTGAGCAAACCTTTGGCGCATGGCGCTTGAGCGCCACGGATCAAGATAGGCATGTCAGCGCCGACAGGCTGCAGCTCGCCGCACAACATGGTCGATGGCGCGTCGCAGAGAAAGTTAGGCACGTCCGCGCCGATAGGCTGCAGCTCGCGGCACGACGAGACCGTTGGAGCACCGCAGAGCGAGAGGCGCGGCGCGCCGCACAGCAAGAGCAGATCCATCGGCGCTTTCCTGTTGTCGACACGGCGTCGCAGCTGGGTACACGTCCCGTCAGTACCCCCATTCCTTGCCAGGAGTGGGCAGAGGCCCTCATCGCCGTACTTGCACCAGATGTCGGCCACGCCATACTTGCATCGAACGCCCGCCACGCCGTTCGCATGGGTGCCGCCGTCCGCCTTGTCCGCGGCCCACTGGATGCCAACGCGCTGGTCTGTAGGCTCGACCGCTCCTTGGCCCAGGTGTCCACCTGGACGCAGTAGAGGAACATGGCCGTTGCATCCTTGAGCTGGTGATCTCCGATGAGATAGCCAACTTGGAGCTCCAGATCACGCTCCAGATGTACCGCGAGTGTGTCGACCACTTGGATGAACGCCTGCACGAGTTTAGGAAGAGCCAAGAGCTACCCTAGGCAAGGGCTGCTGGTCATGGTCTCTTGGACGCGTTTTATTTTGAAAAAATTGTTTTGACGTGGATAGCTTTGTATTCACAGTAATCATAGTATTGCTCTGTTTCAATGTGTGTACTCTGTTTTCCATTCTTATATGTTCTGTTTCGATATGTGTATATACGCTTTCCATTCTGTATATATGGATGATAACAACTAGATTCAAATTAGTATACAAAAATAGATAGAAAATGGGATTATTAGTTTTAATTGTTCATTAGATCATCACAAAAAAAAAATATATAATATCATCACATATACGTGATGATACTTAACTACTAGGTACAATGCATAAAATTGAAAACGAACAATACTAAAATTAATAATCCCACCTGGGGCCAGTATTCCGGCAGCCCCTCGCCAGCATCTCCCTAGTGCGCGGCATCTTCCCAGTGCGGAGGCAGTACTCCGACTCCTCCACCTCGCAGCACTTGACGTACCGATCTGCCTCTTGCTGGCGGACACGCGCGACCTATCTTGCCATTTCGTTGGGCGCCCACCGGCTCCTCGTCGGTGGCACGCTGGAGCTTATCGACCCACTTCCATGCAGCGACGAGGCGCCCATCGCCTATGACCTTCCTTGCGAAGTAACCGTCTCCGTACACCTCCTCGGCACGACGAACGCCCACCCCCAAAGCTCCGCCGCCTCCTTTTTCCAGGCGGCATCACGGGCTTCACAGGCCGCCTACCTGGCTTCCTCGTCCGCCATCTCCTTCTTGAACGCCACTTGCTTGCCTTTCTCAGCCGGCGGCAGTGACTTCCACAGACAAAGATTGTACTCGCCCCAAAACCAATCCAAAGTTGGGGGGTCCGGCGCAACCTCGCCAGGCGACGCGTAGGGGTCCTCGTCGCTGCTAATCGAGTGAGCATCCTCGGGGGGGGCGACTCCTTGTCGGCGTGTGTGCAGACCGACGGCGCCATTGCAGAGATTTGAGAGAGAGAGAGAGAGAGGGCGAGCGAGGGGAGGATGTAGAAGAGAATGAAGGCGGGACAACATGAGCAAGGTAGTATTTATTGGCGGCCGGAATATAGATCGACGGGGACAGTACAAACGCCGGTCACTGGAATTTATGAGTACTGTAGTTTAAATTACACACAATTTCCGCAGCAAAATCCGTGTGTGAATATAATAGCCAAAATTCGTGTGTGAACATAATAGCTGACCGTTTCCTATGCAGAACCGTGTATGATTAATGATCCCCGCCATTCACCTACCAAACCTCGAGCTGCGAGATAGACTGTCAATCATGTGGGGGCCGGTTGTCTTGCCAGATCTTTACATTTTATTTTTTGAACACCAGATATTTACATCATCTGATGATTTTTTAACTCATACACCAGTAGACAAAAATGATTTTTCAAACCATTTATGTTAGGCGTTGCATGTAGATGTAGTTCAAATTTGATTTATGGTCATTAAATGGTTATAAAATCACTTAAATGTCTTTAAAAGGTCAAATGACCCCTGCAAATTTTCAAATTTTCACATGACAGTTGTATTAGTGCACGTTAAATGTAGGAAAAAACTTGAAGGCCATAAGAGGAAGCTATCTCCCGTTGATACGTCTCCAACATATCTATAATTTTTGATTGCTCCATGCTATATTATCTACTGTTTTGGACATCATTGGGCTTTATTATCCACTTTTATATTATTTTTGGGACTAACCTATTAAACGGAGGCCCAGCCCAGAATTGCTGTTTTTTGCCTGTTTTAGGGTTTCGAAGAAAAGGAATATCAAACAGAGTCCAAACGGAATGAAACCTTCGGGAGCATGATTTTCTCACCGAGTACAACTCAGGAGACTTGGACCCTACGTCAAGACACATAACAGGAGGCCACGAGGTATGCGGGCGCACCTACCCCCCCCCCCCCCAGGCGCGCCCTCCACCCTCGTGGCCCCCTGTTGCTCCACCGACGTACTTCTTCCTCCTATATATACCCACGTACCCCCAAACGATCGAGGCAGGAGCCAAAAACCTAATTCCACCGCCGCAACTTTCTGTATCCACGAAATCCCATCTTGGGGCCTATTCCGGAGCTCCACCAGAGGGGGCATCGATCACGGAGGGCTTCTACATCAACACCCTAGCCCTCCGATGAAGTGTGAGTAGTTTACCTCAGACCTACGGGTCCATAGTTAGTAGCTTGATGGCTTATTCTCTCTTTTTGGATCTCAATACAATGTTCTCCCCCTCTCTTGTGGAGAACTATTCGATGCAATCTTCTTTTTGCGGTGTGTTTGTTGAGACCGACGAATTGTGGGTTTATGATCAAGTCTATCTATGAACAATATTTGAATCTTCTCTTAATTCTTCTATGTATGATCGGTTATCTTTGCAAGTCTCTTTGAATTATCAGTTTGGTTTGGCCTACTAGATTGATCTTTCTTGCAATGGGAGAAGTGCTTAGCTTTGGGTTCAATCTTGCGGTGTCCTTTCCCGGTGACAGTAAGGGCAGCAAGGCACGTATTGTATTGTTGCCATCGAGGATAACAAGATGGGGTTTTCTTCATATTGCATGAGTCTATCCCTCTACATCATGTCATCTTGCTTGAGGCATTACTCTATTTTTAACTTAATACTCTAGATGCATGCTGGATAGCGGTCGATGAGTGGAGTAATAGTAGTAGATGCGGGCAGGAGTCGGTCTACTTGTCTCAGACGTGATGCCTATATACATGATCATACCTAGATATTCCCATAACTATGCTCAATTCTGTCAATTGCTCAACATTAATTTGTTCACCCACTGTAGAATACTTATGCTCTCGAGAGAAGCCACAAGTGAAACCTATGGCCCCCAGGTCTATCTTTATCATATCAATCTCCTACTACTTTGTTATTTACTTTACCTTTATTTTACTTTGCATCTTTATCATAAAAAATACCAAAAATATTATCTTATCATATCTATCAGATCTCACTCTCGTAAGTGGCCCTATAGGGATTGACAACCCCTATTTGCGTTGGTTGCGAGGATTCATTTGTTTTGTGCAGGTGCGAGGGACTTGCGCGTAGCCTCCTACTGGATTGATACCTTGGTTCTCAAAAACTGAGGGAAATACTTACGCTACTTTACTGCATCATCCCTTCCTCTTCGGGGAAAACCAACGCAGTGCTAAAAGAGGTAGCACCTGTCCGTCGGCAAACATGCATTGTTCCCTCTCGGAACCACGAACCTTCTAGTGAGTTGCTCTGGTTTGTGAGGGGTGTGTGTCCTAAATTTCGTCAAACAGGCCAATTTTTTACCACATCATCTTGGTGGCATGACATTAAATCAAGCAAGGTTTCATGTTTTTTCGATTATTTTAATTTTTTGGAATTAAAATGCCATGGCATGCACTCCATGCATGTGCCCATGCCTTAACACCAATATGTTTGAAAATTCATTTGAATTTACTGCACATGAAATTAACTCGCACACAAGTGCACAAAAATATGATTTTTCGAACCATTTTGGTTAGGCGTTGCATGTAGATGTAGTTCAAATTTGAATTACGGTCATTAAATGGTTAGAAAAATCACTTAAATGTCTTTAGAAGATCAAACGACCCCTGAAATTTACCAATTTTCACATGACAGTTGTATTAGTGCACGTTAAGCGTAGGAAAAAATTGAAGGCTGTAAGAGGAAGCTATCTCCCGTTCGTCATCAAACATACATTGTTCCCTCTCAGAACCACGAACCTTCTAGCGAGTTGCTCCGGTTTGTGAGGGGACTGTGTCCAAACGTTCGTCAAACATGCCAATTTCTTTACCACATCATCTTGGTGGCATGACATTACATCAACCAAGGTTTCATGTGTTTCTGATTATTTTTCTATTTTTTGGAATTAAAATGCCATGTCACTCCATGCATACGTATGCATGTGTCCATGTCGTGAGACCAATATGTTTGAAAATTCCTTCTAATTTACTGCACATGGAATTAACTCGCACACAAGTATACAAAAATATGATTTTTCAAACCATTATGGTTAGGCGTTGCATGTAGATGTAGTTCAAATTTGAATTACGGTCATTAAATGGTTAGAAAATCACTTAAATGTCTTTGAAAGGTCAAATGACCCTTAGAATTTTCCAAAACTTCACATTACAGTTGTAGTAGTGCACTTTAGACGTTGAAACATTTTGAAGGCCGTAAGAGGAAGCTATCTCCCGTTTGTCATCAAACATGCATTGTTCCCTCTCGGAACCACGAACCTTCTAGCGAGTTGCTCCGCTTTCTGAGGGGTGTGTGTCCAAATTTTCGTCAAACATGTCAATTTCTTTACCACATCATCTTGGTGGCATGAAATTAAATCAAGCAAGGTTTCATATTTTTCTGATCATTTTTTAATTTTTTGGAATTAAAATGCCATGGCATGCACCCCATGCATGTGCCCATACCTTGATACCAATATGTTTGAAAATTCCTTCGAATTTACTGCACATGGAATTAACTCGCACACAAGTACACAAAAATATGATTTTTTTCAAACCGTTATGGTTAGGCGTTGCATGTAGATGTAGATCAAATTTGAATTACTGTCATTAAATGATTAGAAAATCACTTAAATGTCTTTAAAAGGTCAAATGACCCCCGAAATTTACCAAATTTTCACATGACGGTTGTATTAGTGCACGTTAAATGTAGGAAAAAATTTGAAGGTCGTAAGAGAAAGCTATCTCCCATTCGTCATCAAACATGCATTGTTCCCTTTCGGAACCATGAACCTTCTAGCGACTTGCTCCGGTTTATGAGCGGTGTGTGTCCAAACGTCCGTCAAACATGCCAATTTCTTTACCACATCATCTTGGTGGTATGGCATTACATTAACCAAGGTTTCATGTGTTTCTCATCATTTTTCTATTTTTTGAATTAAAATGCCATGTCACTCCATGCATACGTATGAATGTGTCCTTGTCGTGAGACCAATATTTTTGAAAATTCCTTCTAATTTACTGCACATGGAATTAACCCGCACACAAGTACACATATATGATTTTTCAAAATGTTTTGGTTAGGCATTGCATGTAGATGTAGTTCAAATTTGAATTGCGGTCATTAAATGGTTAGAAAATCATTTAAATGTCTTTAAAAGGTCAAGTGACCCCTAGAATTTTCCAAAATTGCACATTACAGTTGTAGTAGTGCACGTCAGACATAGAAAAAATTGAAGGTCGTAAGAGGAAGCTATCTCCCGTTCGTCATCAAACATGCATTGTTTCCTCTCGGCACCACAAACCTTCTAGCGAGTTGCTCCGGTTTGTGAGGGGTGTGTATCCAAACTTTCGTCAAACATGCCAATTTCTTTACCACATCATCTTGGTGGCATGACATTACATCAACCAAGGTTTCATGTGTTTCTCATCATTTTTCTATTTTTTTTAATTAAAATGCCATGTCACTCCATGCATACGTATGCATGTGTCCATGTCGTGAGACCAATATTTTTGAAAATTCCTTCTAATTTACTGCACATGGAATTAACTCGCACACAAGTACACATATATGATTTTTTTAAAACGTTTTGGTTAGGCGTTGCATGTAGATGTAGTTCAAATTTGAATTACGGTCATTAGATGGTTAGAAAATCATTTAATTGTCTTTAAAAGGTCAAGTGACCCCTAGAATTTTCCAAATTTTCACATTACAGTTGTTGTAGTGCACGTCAGACATAGAAAAATTTGAAGGCCATAAGAGGAAGCTATCTCCCGTTCGTCATCAAACATGCATTGTTCCCTCTCGGAACCACGAACCTTCTAGCGAGTTGCTCCGGTTTGTGAGGGGTGTGTGTCCAAACGTTCGTCAAACATGCCAATTTCTTTACCACATAATCTTGATGGCATAACATTACATCAACCAAGGTTTCATGTGTTCTGATTTTTTTTGGAATTAAAATGTCATGCCACTCCATGTGTACGTATTCATGCATATGTGTCCATGTCGTGATACAAATATGTTTGAAAATTCCTTTTAGTTTACTGCACATGGAATTAACTTGCACACAAATACACAAATATGATTTTCAAACTGTTTCAGTTATGCGTTGCATGTAGATGCAGTTCAAATTTGAATTGCGGTCATTAAATGGATAGAAAATCACTTAAATGTCTTTAAAAGGTCAAATGACCCCTAGAATTTTCAAAAAAAAATCATATTACAGTTGTAGTAGTGCACGTTAGAGGTAGAAATAAATTTGAAGACCGTAAGAGGAAGCTATCTCCTGTTCGTCATCAAACATGCATTGTTCCCTCTCGGAACCACGAGCCTTCTCGTGAGTTGCTCCGGTTTGTGAGGGGTGTGTGTCCAAACTTTGGTCAAACATGCCAATTTTTTACCACATCATCTTGGTGGCATGACATTACATCAACCAAGTTTTCATGTGTTTCTGATTTTTTTTGGAATTTAAATGTCATGTCACACCGTGCTTAATTGTGTCATAGCCGTTAGACCAATATGTTTGAAAATTCCTTCCAATTTACTGCACATGGAATTAAATCGCACACAAGTACACGAAATATGAGTTTTCAAACCATTATGGTTAGCTGTTGCCTGTACATGTAGTTCATTTTTCAATTACGGTCATTAAATGGCTAAAAAATCACTTAAATGCCTTAGAAGGTCAAATGACCCTTGAAATTTTCCAAAATTTGCCATGATAGTTGTATTAGTACTATAAAATTTCTCGTTCATTTAAAACACCATCTGTTGGCACTTTATTCCAAATTCGTCTTTCACAGCTAATAAAAAATATCTACAACATCACACATAGTTGTTTTCTAGGAACCGTTTGCGGTGAAAATATCTAGGTCTATTTAAGTCTCCCTCCTTAAGCTTCACCGACTCGTCTGCTCTAGTGCCGGCAACCTCCGAATCCACGAATCATGATCCCCAATCCCGCACCCGCTTCTTGCAAAGATGAAGCCATGGAAACACTTCGTGAAGGCCCGTACAATGGTCGTGTCCCCCCAAGCGCCGCCGCCTGCGCCAAGAGCGCGACCGCCTACGCCGAGAGTGTCACCGCATCCACATTGAGTGTGGCCGCTTCCGCCGAGAGGGCGTATGCGGAAGCCGACAGGGCAGCTACAGGAGCTGAGACGGCTATAGCTACTGCTGCGACGACGGCTGCAAACGCCGAGAGCGCTCGAGCTGCCGTCCGTGCCGCTGATGTCGCCCTGGCCCGGGTCGAGGCCATCCATGCCAAGATCGAGGATGCACACGCCAAGATATTCCAGGCCACCTCGGACTCCAACATGCAACCCATGTCTGAAAAGGCGGCGGTGGCCATGGAGCACGTGCTTCCTCATGAGGTCGCCGAGCAGGAGCTAGAGATGCAGGAGGCGGTGGAGATCGAGGAGCGCCGGGAGGAGGAGTTGCGCGTGGCCGAGGTCGAGGTAGAGAAGAGTCTGTCTGTCGAGGAATCGGCGGTAGAGTACCAACGCGAGCTCTAGAGCAACCACTACTACGAGTACTACAACCTTGAGGGCGGCGCCGAGGACGAGGACGAGGACATGGTCGACTTCAGCAGGGGGGGCGTGGAGTCCACCAACGGCGGCATGTCGCCAGGACAAGTCATCGACGTCTCATCTCACACCGGCGATGCATAGGCCGGCGTGGCGGCGGATTTTTAATTATGCGTACTTAGGCTTTGTTTTTAATGCTGTTTTTTTGGTAGAGCAATGTTTAGGTCAACTGGCTCTGTGTAATTACTGAAATTGCTCGATTGAGTAAGTGTGGTCTGTCTACTGTACGCTCTTTTGTGTGCCGAAATTAGCAAGCGATGTTAAATTATGCAATGACGTACCTGGGGAAATTTCTACCAAAATTTGAATTATCAAATTCATCCCATGCGCGTAAAGCAGAAGAATCGTTTGGTACACACAATCATTCAAAGTGAATGGTCCGGCGGCACCGCGGACGTTCAAAATGAATGTGCCCATACCTTGAGACCAAAATTTGAATTATCAAACTCATCCCATACGCGTAAAGCAGAAGAATCGTTTGCGATGCACACAATCGTTCAAAGTGAATGGCCCGGCGGCACCGCGTGGAAAGTTTGCCTCCACATTTCCAAAATTTTGGCCTACCGCCAAAATATCTACCCCCGCCCACTTCCCCACCCTCTTTTCTCCCCGACCACAAGTCACATTTCCCCTATTTCCTCCTTCCTTCCTTCCTTGCTAAGCTATAGCCGCTTCCTCGCTCTCGCTGTCTCGCATCCTACCGCCGGGGTCACCATGGTCTTCTTCAAAGACATCTCCAGTGGTTCCTCCTCCGGCGACTACCCCTTAACCACCCGTATATGCCTCTCTTCTCTCTCTCGGGCTATGACTTGGAATGAAGTATTTTTACCCGGAGGTCGATTTGAGTCATTTCTTCCTGTTATAGCTCCCTAAGACCATCAGTGGCAACGAATGGAGCGGGGTGGCTAAAGATCTATCTGCTCGTTGTCACCATCAATCTCCATGCGTGAAACTACTTGCGTTTGATTCTGTGGACACTGGGAGGAAGTTTCTGGCATGTGTAGAGAAGGTTAGACCCTCTTCCGTTGTTACAAATCATTTGTTAGATGTGATTCAGACACTGTCACGGTCCCAATCCATTCATACCACATCTTCAACCAAACGCATCCTAAGACAGTGCCACAGTTTGTACCTAGTATCTTAAATTGTTGCCATCTCATCAGTGGTGCCATTAGAAAATTATTTAACACCACTTCAGCAGTTTGTGCAGCCAACTTTGGTCCACACATCCGAGCAGCCAAGCAATAAAATACTAAATCTTTATGGCACGAAGGAACTGGGCATCGGAGCAACTACGTGCTCCGGAGTCCGGGTCCCTAATTTTTTTCTGCTGCATCGACTCGCCAGTTCAGGGCATCGGTGCGAGATGTAGCAACAGTTGTCTTTACACCAGTTTTGGCATACATAGTGGATGGCCTTAGTGCTATTAGTTCTATATTACTAAATTTGTGCATGTACACACCTGTTAGTATCAATTTGTTGTCATCCAAACACTATCGCTATGCTGTTGCAGTTATATTTACCTTCCTCATAAAATGTTCAATTTGTTATTTATTGTACATGAGTAAGAACTTGTAGCATCGTTGTAGTTAATTATAGCTTCTGATGTTCCAGAATTTGGTTGTTGTCTCAGTACCAATTATTTCATTTGCACATTGATCTTTTTGAGAAGATATGTCATAATTAACATGTTTCTTCAGTTTTTCAAAATAAGCATTGATGATTTTCTATGTTGCTATAAACCCATTTCCCCTACAATTGTTATTGATCTAGTTTTAAATGTTATAGCATGATTGGAAGTGTTCTTACTTGGAGTGGGTTGATCAAGAGTGGCCACAGTCTTTGAAGATGTGCCTAACGAAGCTCTGGAGCATGTATGAGGAAGTGAACACAGCTAGGCTTAGAGAAAGTCTTGTCAACGCTGAAGCATATTTCAAGATGCAGGATAAAAATTTGAAGATGGAGAATGAGCTCAGATTTTTTTAAAAGATTTTGCTAAGATGGTGTTGGCGAAGAAGGAGGCACTTTCCCAGTTGGCCCGTGCAAAATAGGTTCTTACTTAAACTGAAAGCAGAGGTGGATAAGACGAGTCTGGATGATCTCGATTAGGAAAATGAATATATTGTTCTTATGAAGTTGAACTAGCTATATGTTGTACTGTATTCTTTTCATGTAGCTACCGTACTGTGATGTTATAATATATTTATGTGTCTGATATGAAATTGGCAAACAGCTGTTTGATATAAAATGTGAATTTGCGTAATGCTGGAATTATTAATTGTAAACTAATAAACCTACTAAATGTGTCATGAACCTTTGCAAACGGTTCTAGCAGTAAAAGCGGTTGCGATGGATAGCGCGATGCCACATAATTTTCTTCATGAAATCGTGTGTGATATAGTTGATAAAATCAAACAGTTCACCAAGGAAGACCGTGTGTGATAGTTACACCTTTCACACACGAGCATACACATAAAACTGTGTGGGATTTACGTCCGAACGGAAACGTTTTTCCTATATTGACTGTATGGGATGTACATAAGAACGGAAACGTATTCCTTGGATTGACTGTGTGATATACATACGAACGAAAATGTTTTTCTAGGATTCACCGTGTGGGATGTACATACCTACGGAAATAATTTTATCGGATTACCGTGTGGGATGTACATACCTACGGAAATGATTTCTGGGATTCACCGTGTGGGATGTACATACCTACGAAAATGATTTCCGGGATTCACCGTGTGGGATGTACATACCTACGGAAATGATTGGGTTTCGATGCCTCGCCCGATCGCACACGGCCCCAGCCTGGGTCCTAGGAGGGCCTATCCCCGATGATTTATGGGTCGTGTAGGAAGGACACCCTATCGCACACACTCACTTGGCGACGGTTCCAAATGCCATCGCGGAAAGGGGTAAAAAAACATTTGTTTAGGACCGATGCGCACCAGTGATAGTTGCTCAAACAAACTCTTGCCTTCTAAGGTCGAAGTTGGTTGGTTATTTATAGATGGGAGCAACCCCGAGGGCCGGTATGATCATTGGAGGAACTGGCCAAGCAACGAGCGCATGAAGCGTGGTGCAATGGTCATATTTCAAAAGCAACCAATGGACTGACTTGTGAAACAAGTCATCTGACTCTTATGCGAGGAATTTCACCAGTGGTGTCTTGAAAAAAATATTTGTATCGGACACCCAAGAGAAATGAACCATATCAAAGATATTTCAAAGTCTTCGCTTGACGAAGTAGGTTTTGGATTGAGCACACACCAGAGACCTAAATATCAACTTTCACTTAGACCCCTCTAAATATCTACTTCCACTCAAAAGCAAAAAATAAACTTAGAAAAAACGAAGTCTTCACCACCGCTTCGTTTTCCTCGAAAAAAGTCTTCACCACGGCTCCATTTTTCTCGTTGCGAGTTGATTATTCCTTGAAGAGGCATTCCGAAGATATTCATTGACACCACAATTTTTAGGATCATAACCCTAATCTTAAACAAAATCATGAGGGACTTTCACGTGTGTATACTCACAAACACATTGGTCCCCTCGATTTTTTGTCATTAATCTTCCAATCTCCTTTAGGGCGCAGTAGATGCAGTTAGAGTAGATCACCCCTAGATTAGCATAAGAGTTCATCATGGTAAAGATCGTTAGAGAATGGAGGAATAGGCTCTACCCGTCCAGGCGGCAAGAGGAGAATAAAACCCTGTCGAAAGGGAAAATATGAACCCATGTGTTAGAGAACTCTTGCTTACTTCCCCTTCCGCAAACTAACCCTAGGATGCAACACATATATAATAAACAATTTAAAGTGTGATAACTCCCCGCCTCATGCAAACCTACCGCATGCCATTTGTTACGATTGCTTTGAACCCATGTACGATCGATCAATCAATCTGCACATCTTATGTTCCTTCCTAGAAGATACCAAAATCGATGGCATATGACATATAGTTCCAAGAGTAGTAACGAGATGAATGAAACGGGTACAAATTGTGTATACTTCAAATTACTTACCCATAACAACATACACTGGCATGCGTTGACCGATGAGCGACCTAACTAAAATGTTCCTAATGGAGTATGCTTCTTGTCGCAGCGGTTCCTATTTGACGCATATTCCGCCAAACAGTCGGCTATTCACATATGGGAGCGAAAAGCAGAGTAGACTAGGTCGACCCATTTAGTGCTAGGTAGATTGGGTGCTGGTTCTGGTGTTCTTGCCAGATGTACCAGTTCTGCGAGCCTTTTAGAAGGTTTTTGTTGCTATTCTTTTTTGCTTTTATTGTTTTTCTCTTTGGTTTTTTTCTTTCTTAAAAATATTAATCAACTTCAAAATTTATTCCAAAATTTAAAAAAATTCTATTTCTAATCAATGTTACAAATTTAAAAATTTTTTAGAAAAAACTATTCACAAAAGTTCAGATTTAAAAAAAGTGTCCATGTCTTTCAAAAAGAAATGTTCACAATGTTAAAAAAATTTCATAATTTAGAAACAAAAAATGTTGGCAGTTTTTTAAATGTTTTTGGATGTTTTTAAAAATCACTTTAAAATAACCATATCGTGTTTTGAAAATGACTCAAACTAAAGAAACCAATTACCTACAAAACTAAAAAACTGTAAAAAGCCAAGCCAATAGGAAAAAAGTCGCTTGTACAAGATGGGCCAGCCCAGCCATTGCATGCCATGCGCGAGTGCCCTCCTATTTAGTGCAGTAATAAGCGTCAAACAGGAAGTCCCCTACCGGGAAACCCTAACACTCTCGTGGCATGTCGAGTACTCCTGGCGCAATACCTTTCATATGGGCCGACCCAATGTTTCTCTTTTTTCCATTGGTTCTTGGAAGTCTAGAACCTTCTTTGACCAGTTAATTTATCTATGTTTTTCTTTTGGTTATCTTCTTGTTTGTTGTTTTTCCTTTTTTCATTCCATTTTTAGTTTTGTGAGAATGTTTTGAAATCAAGTAGTGTTTTCTAAACTTCGGGAACATTATTCAAACTCAGGAAAAAATTGATAATTCAGAAAGATTTCTGAAATCCCAAAACACTTTTTGAACATATGTTTTTAATTCATGAACATATTTTAAATTCATGGAATGTTTATAAAATTCATGAAGATTTTTTGAAATTCAGGAGCATTATTTAAATTCGCGAATATATATATATATATTTATGAATAATCTTTAAATTCTTTGAAAGTCCTGAACTTGTTTTGAAATTCAGAAAGTATTTCAGTAGAAAACCTCCGAAATTAAAGAAAAATCACCAGCACCAAGTATCGGCATATGGGCTGGCCCACACGGGCGTTGCGCGCCGTGCAGGGTGAGCGATTGGCACTTACCAAGCGCGTTTTTTTAGCATCAATATAAACACAAGTGGTCATATACATGCGCATACACTCACCTCTATGAACACACATGCATACCCTACCCTTATGAGCACCTACAAGAGTGTCGTCGGAAAATCTTAAAATAAATTTAGAAATAATGCGAGCACCAGAATTTGAACCCTGATGGGTTAAGGATACCACTGTCCATCTAACCATTTTAATCATAGGTTGGTTCGCTTACCCAACGCATTACGGGCGCGCCGTAACGCGCGCTGTAGGAGATCCCGGTCGTGTACCAGACGTAAATCCCGTAGGTAACGCGCGCTATGCATGAGCGTGATAATAACAGTTCAAAAGAGAAACCTACGTCCCCTCAAAAAAAAAAGAGAGAAACCTACGTCCAACTATAATAAAAAAATAAAGAGAGAAACCTACGTGATAACGGGAGATGAGACGAAGCGGATACGGAGATTCAGCTTCAGGCCGACCGAGCAAGCAAGCGGATACGTGATTAACTACTGTATACGCACGTGCCAAACTAGCAGACCAACCAAAGCGAAGGAAATTTAGTAGACCAACCAATTGAGATCTTGGTCGAGGTGGGATCGATGGCCGACGTCGAGCAGCAGCTGGAGCTGGAGCAGGTGATCGCGGAGGCCGACGAGCGTAGCAGGTGGGCATTCACGTGCCTTTTGGGCAGCGCCGGTGTCTCGCTTTTCTGCATATCCTGCATCCTGCTTCGAAAATCTGGAGACGTTGACGCAAGCTTACCGCCTAACGTCGCATTCACCCTTGGGTTTCTGCTATCCTTTCCGGCCGTCTTCCTTTTCGTCTTTGCTGCAATCGTGGTTACTGAGTGGTACTGCGGCAATTTTAATCCAGGGGACCAAAAGTTTGTGGATACATTGTTGTCGCTCTGAATACATAGTTCATTAATCTATATATCTATCTTCTATGTATATCTAAATAATATTATTAATCGTACATGCGGTGATTCAAATAGATCAGTCTTTTTTTTTGAACACTTCAAATAGATCAGTTGATCGGTGTGTATGTATGTTCTTTCTTTTCTAAGTAATGTTATTAATTGTATATATACGGTGGTTGAAATACATGAGAAAAGTATACCTTTCATCCCTGAACTTTTGTTGTGCTCCTCGCCCCCCTTCGCTCCCGCGGGCGGCGGCTGGGCGAAACCCTAGACCCAGCCAACCCCCTCCCTCCCTCGTCTCCTTCCTCCTCGCTGCCGCTGGGCAAAGCCCGGGCGGCGTCGGCGGCGGCGGGGCCTCTCTTCCCCCTCGGATGCAGGCCTCAACGCGGGCTGCGGCGTTGTCTTGGGGGCGCGACGGTGGCGAGGCGCGCGGCTGTGGCGGAGGCTAGGGCGCGCGATGGAGCTGCGGCGGCTGCCTGGGGTGGGGAACGCAGGGGTGTGGTCCGCGGGCGGCGAGGGTGGCGGCTGGGGTCCGGCTCCGGTTCCTGGCTACTATGGGGTCCTTCCCCGTCGCGGGCGCGCGGCGGAGCTTCTCGGGCGGCGGCGGTTCCAGCAGCAGCGCGCTACATCGGGTGGCGCAACTCTGGGTGGTGAGGAGGTGGTGGCACGACCACTTGGCTGCGGGCTGCTATGGAGGCCAGCGGCAGCACCCTCCTGGCCCAGATCTTGGCCCTTTGGGGCCCCATCTGGGTCTGGGCGGGCCTGGCTCGGCTTCGCTTGCGACGGCTCCGGCGGACAGAGGTGCGACTCGTGTGAGGGGTTGCGAAGACAGCGGCGCGCCCACTGCAGCGCGGCGACGGGAGCTTCACGAGCCATTCACGCTCGCCCGAGCCAATGTGTCTGGTGTGCTCCCCTTGCCGCGTCTGGTCGGTGACCGTCGCTGGCGGTGGAGGTTGTCCCCCCCTCCCCGTGTGGCTGCTGACGCTGCCGCTCCTCGTTCCCGGCTACTCCCTCTCGGACCCGCCGGTCCCGCTTCGATCTCCGTGGTGAGACGGCGGTGGTAACCCCAATACCGTGGTGGCGCATGTTGGCGGGCGGCAAGTGTGGTGTAGCGCGACGGGTCGGTCGGGGTGGCGGGTGTGTGGCGCACGGGAGAAATCCCTGTCGGCTTGGCCGACACTGACGCGACGACGCTTGTGGGCGCCATCGTTCCTTCTTGAAGGGCGTCGGGTATCCCCCTCACCCATGCCCTTCCGCGTACCGGGGGAAACCCTAGGACCAGTCCGGACAGCAGCGTCGTCATCGTCGCGTTCCTTCATGAAGGTGTTGCTTGGTATGCGGTGATCTGAAGTGCTAGGAGTCTAATGAAAATCTCTTGAAGGCGCAGCGGCTACGGATTATCATCGTTTTCGTCGATCCGACTCTGTTGTCATTAGTGTCTTTTTTCTTTTTTTATTTCTTTTTGCGTGCTTGTGTTGTCTGCCCCAGCAATGGATTCTGAGATGTACCAGGTCGTTGCTATATCTATATAGTAGGGTGAAAGCCTATTTCGAAAACTTTTATTATGCTTGAAATAAATCAACCCATCATTATTATGTATGCGTCTATCGTTTTGCAGAGCCATATGCACGTCTTATTAATTGTGAATTTTTCAAAAATCCCTACTTATAAATTTATGAAACTTTTAAGTATTTTGTTAACAAATGAATGGAGGCAACAAAGCGCGCCTCCGATGATTTAGTAATTTCAGGAAGTCGTATCTCTGCCTCCCTCTCTCTCATCATACGCAGTCGGCCAGCTCAAAAAAGCGAACAGTTTGTCTAATTCACATCTAGATGTTTTTTAAGGATATCGCATCTAAACTCCCATAAGTATATAATGCATCAATAAGAAACAAAAAGAACTAGGACAAAAAAATAGATCACAAACAGAGTGGAAATCAGCTTAAATGTGACATAACTATGTCACATCTAGATGTGTCCTAAACAGACCAAAAAAAAATACACACAGTTGAACACGAAAAATGATTAATATGGCGAGTGGGTGATGGGTCTCTGATCCGTACTTGGAGAGACCCATGGATTCCTCGTGGTAAAGGCTGTCGTCCTATTACTCTTAAGCGAAACTGCCGATTTAATTGGGTTACGGATTTCCTAGACGAATATGATGCCTGGAACATGCAACGGCTCCAAGAACATTTTTGGCATATGGTTATACTGGAAATTGTAAAAATCAGAACCTCCCTTAGAAACCGGCAGGATTTCTTGGCTTGGTTCCTTGAGAGGAACGGTTGTTTCACTGTTAAGAGTGCGTATAAACTAGCATTTGCTGAACATGATGATCTATTTGTTGGGGGCGCATCGAGCAATTTTCCAGAGGGAGACCGCTCTTTATGGCGCTGCATTTGGAGTTCATCAGTACCACAAAAAATGAAAAAAATGGCGTGGAAAACTGTTTCAGGGGCGCTGGCAACAAATCAATGCAAATCCTACCGGCACTTGCCCGTGCGTAGTTCATGTCCGATGTGTGCTCTGGAGGTGGAGACATCATTCCACGCACTTGTTACATGCAATCACGCTGCAGTACTATGGGACTTAATGCGTAGGATCTGGCCGCTGCCCGGCCGTGACTTGTTGATTGATACGGGAAGAGATTGGCTTCTGAGTTTGCTTTCTTCATGCAACGGCACCGTTCGGGATATGATAATCATGTTGATTTGGAGGATCTAGAACTTACGTACAGACATGGTTCATGGTAAAGAAGCTCCTCCATCTCAAACATCTGTTGATTTTCTGCAGAGTTACTTTAATTCGTTGCGGCTGTTAAGGATATATACTATAGAGGAAATCATTAAGGGGAAAATGACATGTGAAGATTTACTTTCATCTCCTGTGATCAAAGTTTCACCGCCGCCCCCGCCATGGCCACAACCCCCTGTAGATCATGTGGCCCTCTCGGTGGACGGAGCACTTTCAGAGGCCGATGGGTCGGCGGCCGCCGGTATGGTCCTACGAAGACATGATGGAAGTGTTATTTTCACGGCATACAGGTTCTTATTTAACTGTAATGATGCGTTGGAGGCCGAGATTCACGCTTTGATGCAAGGTATGGCACTAGCGAAACAACACTCTGAAGGCCCGATCATTGTGCAGTCTGATTCCTCGATAGCATTGGCTTCTCTCAAAGGCGATAATCTGGACCGCTCTGCATATGGTCATCTCATTGCTGAGATAAAGTTTTTGATAATTGATAGGGAGTTTATTCCCCAGAAAATTTCCCGTGAACCAAATAGGGTAGTAGATCGTTTGGCTAGTTATAGTCGATATGAATGTACTACTGCTGTATGGCTATACCGTGGTCCTCCGTGTATTGAGGCACTACTGCCACTGGACTGTAACCCTATCATTATGGAATAAAACTACCGTACTATTCCAAATCTGATTCGGACGGGCGCAAGCCGCAGGCCATATCGGAATCCACCGAGGGCGCGTCGAGTAATAAATGCACCCGAGCCTGGCTGCGTTGATTACAATTTACTCCACAAACAAGCCAGCTCGTTTCGAAAGAAGTACGACAGGGGTTTTGCAAGGAAGAATAAGAACACGATAAGACCCACAAAAGAAAAGAAAAAAGGAAGAACACGAGAATAACCGCGATGGATCGTCAGTCGGAGTGGATCAATCTGCGGCGCGTGCACGCGTTCATCAAGTCGAGGGGCCTCAAGGCGACGGCCTACGAGCTGGAGGAGGAGGCGCGGCTCAAGTTGGACACTTGGACTTGGACTACCCCCGCGTGCGCGGCCTGCTGTCGCGCGGCCGCTGGCGGGCGGCAGACGTCTACGTGTCGTCGTTCCTGGGGGACAGCCTCACGCCTGAGGCATCCGACACGCTGTTCGTCATAAGGTTCGAGCGCTTCGTCCACGCACTCAAGAGGGGCGACAGGGCATGGGCCGCGCGCTATTACGACCGCAGCGTGAGGCCCCTGCTGGCGAACCACCCTTACAAGACCACGGTGATCACCGACGTCCTCAATGCTCTGCTCGCAAGCGCTAGATCGCTCCGCCGGGACCACCCGGACAACGCCTGGTACAGGGAACGTGCGTTATCAAGTTCATGTGCCGCATCCACTGCAACAAGCAGCTCCACCGTTGCAAGAAAAGTTTCCTTCACGATAGATTTATGTGCTACAAGATGAAGGGAGCCCTTGGCTTGCGCCGGCACGCACCAAGAAGATCCACGGCCAGATAGACGGGACCAGCTCAGAGCATCTCCAGCAGTGGTTGGCAGCGGCGGCGGCGGAGGCGGTGGCTCAGTGATGCGGCATAGACCCTCGTTATAAAAGGGGAATTCAAGTGTTTTTTTATCATCGAACATTTATTAATCAAGGGGTGTATCGGAGTGTGTGTTTTGGCGAACTATTGAAAAAGAGAGCTGCAAAGATGCTTTTTTTTGCATGGTTGCGGAGATGCATTTATCCGTGTCACCAATCCATACCAGTTTAACTGTCATATTTTCCACTAAATAAAAATCAACTAAGGTGTAGTGTTCTCTACGAATATGATCACCCCCTGTACGTATCATAAAGTATTTAGTTCCCCAATTACTTATGAGGGGAAGAAAAGAAAAAGTAGCTAGGGACCTTGGCTGCAGTGGCCAACACATGTTGCTCGGAGCTCTCGCGAGTCTAGCCCCTCCTCTCACCTGTGTATACTCACAAACACATTAGTTCCCTCATTTTTTTGACATTAATCTTCCAAACTCCTTTAGGGCGCGTTAGATGCACTTACAGCAGATCACCCCTAGATTAGCATAAGAGATCACCATGGTAAAGATCGTTAGAGAATCGGGGAATAGGCTCTACACCGTCCAGGCAGGAGAGGAGAATAAAACCCCGCCGAGAAGGAAAATTGGAACCCATGTGTTAGAGAACTCTTTCTTACTTCACCTTTCGCAAACTAGCCCGATCATAGGATGCAACACATATATAATAAACAACTTAAAGTGTGATGAGTCCCCACCTCATGCACACCTACTCCATGCCATATGTTACTATTGCCTTTGGACCCATGTACAATTGATCGATCGATCTGCACATCTTATGTTCCTTCATAGAAGATGCCAAAATCAATGGCATATGTCATATAGTTTCAAGAGTAGTCATGAGATTGAACGAAACGGGTACAAATTGTGTATACTCGAAGTTACTTACCCATAACAACATACACTGGCTTGCGTTGATCGATGTGCAACCTAACTAAAATGTTCCTAATGGACTATGCTTCTTGTTGTAGCGGTTCCTATTTGACGCATATTGCGCCAAATAGTCGGCTATTTACATATGGGAGCGAAAAGCAGAGTAGACTAGGTAAAATGATTGTAAAACATTCAAAAATGATAATATAACAGTATGAATACTTCGTAAATTATAAATACGTTGGAGACATATTAGTTAGCATTTCTTGCTTCGCAAGGAATGTTACCGTTGTGCTAAATTTCTGACCGTTGGAATCGTGTCGTTCAGCCATTGGCTGGTCTGCATGTTCAATTGGTCATTTCCCATGAAGGAAGGCTGCCTCTATAAATAGCCACCCCACTCCAACATTGTCCATTTGCCGTGAAGTTTCACGTAAGATTTCTGAGAAGATCGATTGAGCATCCCCTCTCTGAGAGATTTGAGTTTAAAATCCACTGAGAGAAAAAACAAGAGCCGAAACTTAGACAGTGGTTGATCATAATAGTAGTTCTAAACTAGGGTTCTTGTACCTATTACTCTTGAGAGCTGCACACTCTCTAGATGGGTAGGTGTCGGTTTGAGTGACGAAGAGTAATTGTCTTCACCAAGCAAAGTCTTCAGCAACCAAGAGTTGTTGTGGTTCATGAAGAAGTTTGTCGAAGGTTTGGAGATCGCCGACAAGTATCTACCACATGTGAAATCAACTAGAGTTTGATCAGCTCCCAGTTGAAGGAGAATAGGATGGAGACATGTTTGCTCCTGTGTTCAATCAGACGTAGTCCTTTGGTAGAAGGGCGAACTGGTCTACCAAATCCATCTGTCGCCATCGAGCACCACTGGTTCACCTTTCTTTACTACAATTCATTTAGTAGTTTACTTCCGTGCTCTGTGTCGATTGCTTCATCTGATCCATTAACACATCTGTTTAGTCTGTGTATTTTCAGTGTGTTCGTATTTATCTTTTCGCTCATATATCTACTATCTTGTCTTCCCGTGCTACTTCATTGGATAGCTTACAACATCACCATTGTTATCATTAAGCCTATGATCTATTATGCTCGAATAATTATATCATATTTCCTCGAAAGATTTGCTCATCACTGAAGTGCTTGTTTATTATTCTCTCATCCAAATGTTTTCCGCGTTCAGTTCAAATCATTCGCAAGAATTTTTGAATCTCCCATTCACCCCCTCTAGTCGATACACTCTCAATCCTAACAATTGGTATCAGAGCGGGTTATTCCTCTCTGTTTATTAAAGGTCTAGCAACCTTGGAGTTTTGAGTATGTCGTATGCAGGTAGATTCCCGCGCTCTGATTGATATACTATCGGGCCTAACACTATTACTACAGTGCAATCCAATCCTCCTAGTGTCTCCTTCCTCATGTTCAGAAAACGGAGAGCACACCGTGTCGCCCATCCACGGCGCCATGACGATGTCTGGCAGGTACAGGAGTCTGAGGAGAGGATAAGGCCACCCTGTTGGTGTCCTGGACTAGGGGGTGCTTGCCACTTCGGTCCGCCCGTTATGGGCCAGGTCGAGGACCCACCGAAGACTGGTGAATGGGCCATGCCAGCCATGGTGCTCGATGTAATCAATATGAAGATCTCCTGTAGGCTTGGCGTACACTTCAAGCATATTTGAAATATTAGCGTTTTATCCCTAAATTGTAACTAGCCATGTGTAAACCCTAGGTACCCCCGACGTCTATATAAGCAGTGGGGTTTAGTCTGTAGAGACACATTCGCAAGGTTTAGAGTTTAGACCATCTTCATACCATCTCGAGGTAGATCATCTTGTACCTTGTACCCCATCACAATCAATATATAAGAAGTGGGAAATAGGGTTTTACCGCATCAAGAGGGCCCAAACCTAGGGAAAACATCGTGTCCCTACTTCCCCTGTTACCATCTAGCTCAGATCACCAAGCTTAGGACCCCCTACCCTAGATCTGTTGGGGAACGTAGTAATTTCAAAAAAATTCTTACGCACACACAAGATCATGGTGATGCATAACAACGAGAGGGGAGAGTGTTGTCCACGTACCCTCGTAGACCGAAAGCGGAAGCTAAGGATGGCAATTTTATCCATGGACATGGATATCCATGGATATCCGACCCGAATGGATAGGGTTTGGATATGCTTTTGTATCCATGGGCGGCGCCCAAACCTGACCGATTGTTCATGGATAGAGCATGGATATAATCTTGTACCCATGGATATACCCAAACCCGACCCGATAGTATGACTTAATGAGGGAAAATCTGCTATCCTTGCCCCACGGTCATATGTCCCACAAAAATTTTACACTTTTTTTTATCTAAAACATGCATAAGAAATTACACAATCCCCATCATAACTTTTTTAGTTGACATTCAATCCCCTCTGTAACATAATCCAACACCCCTTCCCTTATTTTTACCTCCTCCTTAAATGACTCGTCATTCTCATCCATTAGAAAAATACTAAATGATCTTAGGTTGTTAGTGGATGTTGATTTACCATAAGTGAAGCCTAGCCTACCATGAGGTGAAGAATGGAAGAGTTTATGTTAATATTGTGTTATGTCTTATTTATATGTCTCGAGAGGACCCAATGGATATCCAATGGGTATGGATATCCATCGGATTTGGACATGGACACAATTTTTCACCCATGGATTTTTTCATGGGCGGGCAAAGAATATCTTCATGGACATGGATATGGATTTGAGATTATTCAACCCGATCCAAACCCGACCCATTGCCATCCTTAGCGGAAGCGTTAGCACAACGCGGTTGATGTAGTCGTACGTCTTCACGATCCGACCGATCAAGTACCGAACGTACGACACCTCCGAGTTCAGCACATGTTCAGCCCGATGACGTCCCTCGAACTCCAATCCAGCCGAGTGTTGAGGGAGAGTTTCGTCAGCACGACGGCATGGTGACGATGATGATGTTCTACCGATGCAGGGCTTCGCCTAAGCACCGCTACAGTATTATCGAGGTGGACTATGGTGGAGGGGGGCACCGCACACGGCTAAAAGATCAAACGATCAATTGTTGTGTCTCTAGGGTGCCCCCTGCCCCCGTATATAAAGGAGCAAGGGGGGGGGTGCGGCCGGCCAGGAGGGGCGCGCCAGGAGGAGTCCTACTCCCACCGGGAGTAGGACTCCCTCCATTTTCCTTGTTGGATTAGGAGTGGAGGGGGAAAGAGGAGGGAGAGAGGAAGGAAAGGGGGGGTGCCGCCCCCCCTCCTTGTCCTATTCTGACTAGGGGGAGGGGCGTGCGGCCCTGCACTGGCCGCCTCTCCTCTTCTCCACAAAGGCCCACTATGGCCCATTAAGCCCCCGGGGGGTTCCGGTAACCCCTCGGCACTCCGGTGAAATCCCGATTTCACCCGGAACACTTCTGATATCCAAATATAGGTTTCTAATATATCAATATTCATGTCTTGACCATTTCGAGACTCCTCGTCATGTCCGTGATCACATCCGGAACTCCGAACAACCTTCGGTACATCAAAACTCATAAACTCACAATATAACTGTCATCGAAACTTTAAGCGTGCGGACCCTACGGGTTCAAGAACTATGTAGACATGACCGAGACACGTCTCCGGTCAATAACCAATAGCGGAACCTGGATGCTCATATTGGCTCCCACATATTCTACGAAGATCTTTATCGGTCAGACCGCATAACAACATACGTTGTTCCCTTTGTCATCGGTATGTTACTTGCCCGAGATTCGATCGTCCGTATCTCAATACCTAGTTCAATCTCGTTACCGGCAAGTCTCTTTACTCATTCTGTAATACATCATCCCGCAACTAACTCATTAGTTGCAATGCTTGCATGGCTTAAGTGATGTGCATTACCGAGAGGGCCCAGAGATACCTCTCCGACAATCGGAGTGACAAATCCTAATCTCAAAATACGCAACCCAACAAGTACCTTCGGAGACACCTGTAGAGCACCTTTATAATCACCGAGTTACGTTGTGACGTTTGGTAGCACACAAAGCGTTCCTCCGGTAAACGAGAGTTGCATAGTCATAGGAACATGTATAAGTCATGAAGAAAGCAATAGCAACATACTAAACGATCGAGTGCTAAGCTAACGGAATGGGTCAAGTCAATCACATCATTCTCCTAATGATGTGACCCCGTTAATAATATGACAACTCATGTCAATGGCTAGTTAACATAACCATCTTTGATCAACGAGCTAGTCAAGTAGAGGCATACTAGTGACACTCTGTTTGTCTATGTATTTACACAAGTATTATGTTTTCGGTTAATACAATTCTAGCATGAATAATAAACATTTATCATGATATAAGGAAATAAATAATAACTTCATTATTGCCTCTAGGGCATATTTCCTTCAGTCTCCCACTTGCACTAGAGTCAATAATCTAGATTACACAGTAATGATTCTAACACCCATGCAGCTTTGGTGCTGATCATGTTTTGCTCGTGGAAGAGGCTTAGTCAACGGGTCTGCAACATTCAGATCCATATGTATCTTGCAAATTTCTATGTCTCGCACCTGGACTAGATCCCGGATGGAATTGAAGCATCTCTTGATGTGCTTGGTTCTCTTGTGAAATCTGGATTCCTTCGCCAAGGCAATTGCATCAGTATTCTCACAAAAGATTTTCATTGGACCCGATGCACTAGGTATGACACCTAGATCGGATATGAACTCCTTCATCCAGACTCCTTCATTTGCTACTTCCAAAGCAGCTATGTACTCTGCTTCACACGTAGATCCCGCCACGACGCTTTGTTTAGAACTGCACCAACTGACAGCTCCACCGTTCAATGTAAACACGTATCCGGTTTGCGATTTAGAATCGTCCGGATCAGTGTCAAAGCTTGCATCGACGTAACCATTTACGACTAGCTCTTTGTCACCTCCATAAACGAGAAACATATCCTTAGTCCTTTTCAGGTATTTCAGGATGTTCTTGACCGCTGTCCAGTGATCCACTCCTGGATTACTTTGGTACCTCCTGCTAAACTTATAGCAAGGCACACATCAGGTCAGGTACACAACATTGCATACATGATAGAGCCTATGGCTGAAGCATAGGGAACATCTTTCATCTTCTCTCTATCTTCTGCAGTGGTTGGGCATTGAGTTTTACTCAACTTCACACCTTGTAACACAGGCAAGAACCCTTTCTTTGCTTGATCCATTTTGAACTTCTTCAAAACTTTGTCAAGGTATGTGCTTTGTGAAAGTCCAATTAAGCGTCTTGATCTATCTCTATAGATCTTGATGCCCAATATATAAGTAGCTTCACTGAGGTCTTTCATGAAAAACTCTTATTCAAGTATCCCTTTATGCTATCCAAAAATTCTATATCATTTCCAATCAACAATATGCCATCCACATATAATATCAGAAATGCTACAAAGCTCCCACTCACTTTCTTGTAAATACAGGCTTCTCCAAAAGTCTGTATAAAACCAAATGCTTTGATCACACTATCAAAGCGTTTATTCGAACTCCGAGAGACTTGCACCAGTCCATAAATGGATCGCTGGAGCTTGCACACTTTGTTAGCTCCCTTTGGATCGACAAAACCTTCTGGTTGCATCATATACAACTCTTCTTCCAGAAATCCATTCAGGAATGCAGTTTTCACATCCATTTGCCAAATTTCATAATCATAAAATGCGGCAATTGCTAACATGATTCGGACAGACTTAAGCATCGCTACGGGTGAGAAAGTCTCATCGTAGTCAATCCCTTGAACTTGTCGAAAACCTTTTGCAACAAGTCGAGCTTTATAGACAGTAATATTACCGTCAGCGTCAGTCTTCTTCTTGAAGATCCATTTATTCTCAATGGATTGCCAATCATTGGGAAAGTCAACCAAAGTCCACACTTTGTTCTCATACATGGATCCCATCTCAGATTTCATGGCCTCAAGCCATTTTGCGGAATCTGGGCTCACCATCGCTTCTTCATAGTTCGTAGGTTCGTCATGGTCTAGTAACATAACCTCCAGAACAGGATTACTGTACCACTCTGGTGCGGATCTTACTCTGGTTGACCTACGAGGTTCAGTAACAACTTGATCTGAAGTTCCATGATCATCATCATTAACTTCCTCACTAATTGGTGTAGGCGTTACATGAACCGGTTTCTGTGATGAACTACTTTCCAATAAGGGAGCAGGTACAGTTACCTCATCAAGTTCTACTTTCCTCCCACTCACTTCTTTCGAGAGAAACTCCTTCTATAGAAAGGATCCATTCTTAGCAACGAATGTCTTGCCTTCGGATCTGTTATAGAAGGTGTACCCAACAGTTTCCTTTGGGTATCCTATGAAGACACATTTCTCCGATTTGGGTTCGAGCTTATCAGGTTGAAGCTTTTTCACATAAGCATCGCAGCCCCAAACTTTAAGAAATGACAACTTTGGTTTCTTGCCAAACCACAGTTCATAAGGCGTCGTCTCAACGGATTTAGATGGTGCCCTATTTAACGTGAATGCAACTGTCTCTAAAGCATAACCCCAAAACGATAGCGGTAAATCAATAAGAGACATCATAGACCGTACCATATCTAGTAAAGTACGATTACAACGTTCGGACACACCATTACTCTATGGTGTTCCGGGTGGCGTGAGTTGCGAAACTATTCTGCATTGTTTCAAATGTAGACCAAACTCGTAACTCAAATATTCTCCTCCACGATCAGATCATAGAAACTTTATTTTCTTGTTACGATGATTTTCAACTTCACTCTGAAATTCTTTGAACTTTTCAAATGTTTCAGACTTATGTTTCATTAAGTAGATATACCCATATCTGCTTAAATCATGTGTGAAGGTGAGAAAATAACGATACCCGCCGCGAGCCTCAATATTCATTGGTCCACATACATCAGTATGTATGATCTCCAATAAATCAGTTGCTTGCTCCATAGTTCCGGAGAACGGCGTTTTAGTCATCTTGCCCATGAGGCACGGTTCGCAAGTACCGAGTGATTCATAATCAAGTGGTTCCAAAAGTCCATCAGTATGGAGTTTCTTCATGCGCTTTACACCGATATGACCTAAACGGCAGTGCCACAAATAAGTTGCACTATCATTATCAATTCTGCATCTTTTGGCTTCAACATTATGAATATGTGTATCACTACTATCGAGATTCATCAAAAATAGACCACTCTTCAAGGGTGCATGACCATAAAAGATATTACTCATATAAATAGAACAACCATTATTCTCTGATTTAAATGAACAAACGTCTCGTATCAAACAAGATCCAGATATCATGTTCATGCTCAACGCTGGCACCAAATAACAATTATTTAGGTCTAAAACTAATCCCGAAGGTAGATGTAGAGGTAGCGTGCCGACGGCGATCACATCGACTTTGGAACCGTTTCCCACGCGCATCGTCACCTTGTCCTTGGCCAGTGTTTGCTTAATCTGTAGTCCCTGTTTTGAGTTGCAAATATTAGCAACAAAACCAGTATCAAATACCCAGGTGCTACTGCGAGCTCTGGTAAGGTACACATCAATAACATGTATATCACATATACCTTTGTTCACCTTGCCATCCTTCTTATCCGCCAAATACTTGGGGCAGTTCCGCTTCCAGTGACCAGTCTACTTGCAGTAGAAGCACTCCATCTCAGGCCTAGGTCCAGACTTGGGTTTCTTCTCTTGAACAACAACTTGTTTGCTGTTCTTCTTAAAGTTCCCCTTCTTTTTCCCTTTGCCCTTTTTCTTAAAACTGGTGGTCTTGTTGACCATCAACACTTGATGCTCCTTCTTGATTTCTACCTCCGCGGCCTTTAGCATTGCGAAGAGCTCGGGAATCGTTTTATCCATCCCTTGCATGTTATAGTTCATCACGAAGCTTTTATAGCTTGGTGGCAGTGATTGAAGAATTCTGTCAATGACGCTATCATCCGGAAGATTAACTCCTAGTTGAATCAAGTGATTGCAGTACCTAGACATCTTGAGTATATGCTCACTGACAGAACTATTCTCCTCCATCTTGCAGCTGTTGAACTTATTGGAGACTTCATATCTCTCAATCCGGGCATTCTTTTGAAATATTAACTTCAACTCCTGGAACATCTCATATGCTCCATGATGTTCAAAACGTCATTGAAGTCCTGGTTCTAAGCCGTAAAGCATGGCACACTGAACTATCGAGTAGTCATTAGCTTTGCTCTGCCAGACGTTCATAACATCTGGTGTTGCTCCTGCAGCAGGTTTGGCACCTAGCGGTGCTTCCAGGACGTAATTCTTTTGTGCAGCAATGAGGATAATCCTCAAGTTACGGACCCAGTCCGTGTCTACCATCATCTTTCAACTTTGCTTTCTCAAGGAACGCATTAAAATTCAACGGAACAACAACACGGGCCATCTATCTACAAATAACATAGACAAGCAAGATACTATCAGGTACTAAGTTCATGATAAATTTAAGTTCAATTAATCATATTACTTAAGAACTCCCACTTAGGTAGAAATCTCTCTAATCCTCTAAGTGATCACGTGATCCATATCAACTAAACCATAACCGATCATCACGTGAAATGGAGTAGCTTTCAATGGTGAACATCACTATGTTGATCATATCTACTATATGATTCACGCTCGACCTTTCGGTCTCAGTGTTCCGAGGCCATATCTGCATATGCTAGGCTCGTCAAGTTTAACCTGAGTATTCTGCGTGTGCAAAACTGGCTTGCACCTGTTGTAGATGGACGTAGAGCTTATCACACTCGATCATCACGTGGTGTCTGGGCACGACGAACTTTGGCAACGGTGCATACTCAGGGAGAACACTTTTATCTTGAAATTTAGTGAGAGATCATCTTATAATGCTACCGTCAATCAAAGCAAGATAAGATGCGTAAAAGATAAACCTCACATGCAATCAGTATAAGTTATATGATATGGCCATCATCATCTTGTGCTTGTGATCTCCATCTCCGAAGCACCGTCATGATCACCATCGTCACCGGCGCGACACCTTGATCTCCATTGTAGCATCATTGTCGTCTCGCCAATCTTATGCTTCTACGACTATCGCTACCTCTTAGTGATAAAGTAAAGCATTACAGGGCGATTGCATTGCATACAATAAAGCAACAACCATATGGCTCATGCCAGTTGCCGATAACTCGGTTACAAAACATGATCATCTCATACAATAAAATTTAGCATCATGCTTCGACCATATCACATCACAACATGCCCTGCAAAAACAAGTTAGACGTCCTCTACTTTGTTGTTGCAAGTTTTACATGGCTGCTACGGGCTGAGCAAGAACCGTTCTTACCTACGCATCAAAACCACAACGATAGTTTGTCAACTTCGTGTTGTTTTAACCTTCGCAAGGACCGGGCGTAGCCACACTCGGTTCAACTAAAGTTGGAGAAACTGACACCCGCCAACCACCTATGTGCAAAGCACGTCGGTAGAACCAGTCTCGCGTAAGCGTACGCGTAATGTCGGTCCGGGACGCCTCATCCAACAATACCGCCGAACCAAAGTAAGACATGCTGGTAAGCAGTATGACTTATATTGCCCACAACTCACTTGTGTTCTACTCGTGCATACGACATTGATACGTCTCCAACGTATCTATAATTTTTGATTGCTCCATGCTATATTATTTACTATTTTGAATGTTTATGGGCTTTATTATACACTTTTATACCATTTTTGGGACTAATCTATTAACCCAGAGCCCAGTGCCAGTTTCTGTATTTACCCTGTTTTAGGGTTTTGAAGAAAAGGAAAACCAAACGGAGTCCAATTGACCTGAAACTTGACGGAACTCATTTTTGGAAGGAAAGAAGCCCAGAAGACTTGGAGTGCATGTCGGGGGATCTGCGAGGAGGTCACGAGGCAGGGGGGCGCGCCCTCCACCCTCGTGAGCCCCTCGTGGCCCCCCTGACGTACTTCTTCCGCCTATATATCTCCATATACCCTAGAAACATCCGAGAGCACAATAGATCGGGAGTTCCACCGCCAGAAGCCTTCGTAGCCACCGAAAACCAATCTAAACCCGTTTCGGCACCCTGCCGGAGGGGGAATCCTTCTCCGGTGGCCATCTTCATCATCCCGGTGCTCTCCATGACGAGGAGGGAGTAGTTCTCCCTCGGGGCTGAGGGTATGTACAAGTAGCTATGTGTTTGATCTCTCTCTCTCTCTCTCTCGTGTTCTTGAGGTGATATGATCTTGATGTATTGCGAGCTTTGCTATTATATTTGGATCCTATGATGTTTCTTCCCCCCCCCCTCTACTCTCTTGTAATGAATTGAGTTTCCCCTTTGAAGTTATCTTATCGGATTGAGTCTTTAAAGATTTGAGAACACTTGATGTATGTCTTGCCATGGATATCTGTGGTGACAATGGGATATCACGTGATTCACTTGATGTATGTTTTGGTGATCAACTTGCGGGTTCCGCCCATGAACCTATGCATAGGGGTTGGCACACATTTTCGTCGTGATTCTCTGGTAGAACTTTGGGGCACTCTTTGAGGTCCTTTGTGTTGGTTGAATAGATGAATCTGAGATTGTGTGATGCATATCATATAATCATACCCATATAATCATACCCACGGATACTTGAGGTGACATTGGAGTATCTAGGTGACATTAGGGTTTTGGTTGATTTGTGTCTTAAGGTGTTATTCTAGTACGAACTCTAGGGCTGTTTGTGACACTTATAGGAATAGCCCAACGGATTGATTGGAAAGAATAACTTTGAGGTGGTTTCGTACCCTACCATAATCTCTTCGTTCGTTCTCCGCTATTAGTGACTTTGGAGTGACTCTTTGTTGCATGTTGAGGGATAGTTATATGATCCAATTATGTTATTATTGTTGAGGGAGCTTACACTAGCGAAAGTATGAACCCTAGGCCTTGTTTCAATGCATTGCAATACCGTTTACGCTCACTTTTATCACTTGCTACCTTGCTGTTTTTATTATTTCAGATTACAAATACCTTTATCTACTATCCATATTGCACTTGTATCACCATCTCTTCGCTGAACTAGTGCACCTATACAATTTACCATTCTATTGGGTGTGTTGGGGACACAATAGACTCTTTGTTATTTGGTTGTAGGGTTGCTTGAGAGAGACCATCGTCATCCTACGCCTCCTACGGATTGATAAACCTTAGGTCATCCACTTGAGGGAAATTTGCTACTGTCCTACAAACCTCTGCACTTGGAGGCCCAACAAAGTCTACAAGAAGAAGGTTGTGTAGTAGACATCAAGCTCTTTTCTGGCGCCGTTGCCGGGGAGGTTAGCGCTTGAAGGTATATCTTTAGATCTTGCAATCGAATCTTTTTGTTTCTTGTTTTATCACTAGTTTAGTTTATAAAAGAAAATTACAAAAAAGAAAATGGAATTGAGTTTGTCTCATATGCTTCACCTTTTTAATATCTTTCGTGAGTATGATGGAAAGGATAATTGTGCTCATGTGCTAGAAGAAGAAATCTATAAAATGTTTGGCACTAAATATTTGAATGATGAGCATGATTGCAATGTTGTTAGTATGAATTCCTTGAATATCCATGATGCTAATGATATGCAAAGCCACAAGCTTGGGGAAGCTATGTTTGATGAAGATGATATTTTTTGTCCCCCAAGTTTTGATGAGCAAATTTATTATGATGAAAGCATGCCTCCTATTTATGTTGATTATATTGATGAAAGTGGATTTGGAGAATTCATGACTTTATTTTGTGATGAATCCACTATTCCGGAAGAGGTTCCAATTGATTATGAGAACAAAGTTGCTATCTATGATGATTATTGTGATGACTTGTATGCTATTAAAAATAATGATATCCATGAAACTTGTCATCATGATTTTAGTTTTCAATTGGATTATGCCTCACATGATAATTATTTTGTTGAGTTTGCTTCCACTATTATTCATGAGAAGAATTTTGCTTATGTGGAGAGTAATAAAATTTCTATGCTTGTAGATCATGAAAAGAATGCTTTAGGTGCTGGTTATATTGTTGAATTCATTCATGATGCTACTAAAAATTATTATGAGGGAGGAATATATGCTTGTAGGAATTGCAATAATACCAAGTTTCCTCTCTATGTGCTTAAAGTTTTGAGGTTATGCTTGTTTTACCTTTCTATGCTAGTTGATTATTGTTCTCACAAGTTGTTTGCTCACAAAATACCTATGCATAGGAAGAGGGTTAGACTTAAATGTGCTAGTCATATTCTTTATGATGCTCTCTTTAAGTTACAATTCTTATCCTTCATGTGAGCATCATTGAAATCATCGTGCCTAGCTAGGGGCGTTAAAACGATAGCGCTTGTTGGGAGGCAACCCAATTTTATTTTTATTCCTTGCTTTTTGCTCCTGTTTAGTAATAAATAATTCATCTAGCCTCTGTTTATATGTGGTTTTATGCTTTTAATTAGTGTTTGTGCCAAGTAGAACCTTTGGGAAGACTTGGGGAAAGTCTTGTTGATCATGCTGTGAAAAACAGAAACTTTAGCGCTCACGAGAATTCCTGCCATTTTTATTTGGAGAGTGCTGTTTAGTTAATTATTTTTGAAGATGATTAATAGATAAATTCCTCACGTCCAGCAATTTATTTTAGAATTTTTGGGGTTCCAGATCTTGCGCTAGCTACAGATTACTACAGACTGTTCTGTTTTTGACAGATTCTATTTTTCGTGTGTTGTTTGCTTATTTTGATGAATCTATGGCTAGTAAATTAGTTTATAAACCATAGAGAAGTTGGAATACAGTTGGTATAACACCCGTATAAATAAAGAATGAGTTCATTACAGTACCTTGAAGTGGTCTTTTGTTTTCTTTCGCTAACGGAGCTTACAAGTTTTCTGTTAAGTTTTGTGTTGTGAAGTTTTCAAGTTTTGGGTAAAGATTCGATGGACTATGGAATAAGGAGTGGAAAGAGCATAATCTTGGGGATTCCCGTGGCACCCCAATGTAATATTCAAGGACAACCAAGAGCCTAAGCTTGGGGATGCCCCGGAAGGCATCCCCTCTTTCGTCTTCGCTCATCGGTAACTTTACTTGAAGCTATATTTTTATTCACCACATGATATGTGTTTTTCTTGGAGCGTCAATTTATTTTGTTAGGATTTTCTTGCTGTTATTTATAACAATGTTTTGTATCTTTTATTTCAATAAAAGTGGCATTGATAGCCTTTACTATGCCTATGTTACAAGTATACATGTCGCTGTTTGAAAACAGAAAGTTTACCGCTGTTGCAATAATTCCCTAGAAAAGTCAGAATGTGATAAAATGTTGAAACATTTTGCATATTAAGCTCTGATAAATTTACTACAGTGGGAATTTTCTTTCATAGTTTTTGGAGCTAGGAAAGTATGGATGTTGCAGCATTCTTTACAGACTATCCTGTTTAGGCAGATTGCTGTTATGTTTGCATTGTTTGCATATGTTTGCTTCTTTAATGATTCTATTTGAGGATAGGACTATTAAATATGCAGAGGCATTTAGTATGCAATGTTGAATAATAATTTTAGTGATTTGCTACAGTAGAGTATGATAAGGTTTTTGCAATGGTTTATACTAACTTATCTCACGAGTCCTTGTTGAGTTTTGTGTGGATGAAGCTTTTGAGATTTAGGGAGACCATGATATGAGAGGAATTAAGGAGACACAAAAGCTCAAGCTTGGGGATGCCCAAGGCACCCCAAGATAATATTTCCAGAAGTCTCAAGCATCTAAGCTTGGGGATGCCCCGGTTGGCATCCCACCTTTCTTCTTCAACAACTATCGGTTAGTACCGGTTGATCCTAAGTTTTTGCTTCTTCACATGATGTTTGCTATTCTTAGATGTCATTTTATTTTGCTTTGCTTTATGTTTGAATAAATTACCAAGATCTTAAATTATTAAATGTTAGAGAGTCTTCACATAGTTGCATAATTATTCGACTACTCATTGATCTTCACTTATATCTTTCGGAGTAGTTTGTCATTTGCTCTAGTTCTTCACTTATATCCTTTTAGAGCACGGTGGTGGTTTTATTTTATAGAAATAGATGAACTCTCATGCTTCACTTAGATTATTTTGAGAGTCTTAAATAGCATGGTAATTTTCTTAAAATCCTAATATGCTAGGTATTCAAGAATAATAAAATTCTCTTATGAGTGTGTTGAATACTAAGAGAAGTTTGATACTTGATGATTGTTTTGAGATATGAGGATGGTAATATTAGAGTCATGCTAGTTGAGTAGTTGTGAATTTTAGAAATACTTGTGTTGAAGTTTGTGATTCCCGTAGCATGCACGTATGGTGAATGCTACGTCTTGAGCTTGCGTTGGTTTTCCCCGAAGAGGAAGGGATGATGCAGCAGAGTAGCATAAGTATTTCCCTCAGTTTTTGAGAACCAAGGTATCAATCCAGTAGGAGGCCACGCTAAAGTCCCTCGTACCTACAAAAAGCGATAGCTACTCGCAACCAACACGATTAGGGGTTGTCAAGCCCTTCACGGTCACTTACGAGAGTGAGATCTGATAGATAGAATATTTTTGGTATTTTTGATATAAAGATGCAAAGTAAAAAGTAAAAGCAAATTAAATAGCAAAGCAATATTAAAGTGATGGATATTGATATGATAAGAATAGACCCGGGGGCCATAGGTTTCACTAGTGGCTTCTCTCAAGAGCATAAGTATTCTACGGTGGGTGAACAAATTACTGTTGAGCAATTGATAGAATTGAGCATAATTATGAGAATACTAGGCATGATCATGTATATAGGCATCACGTCCGTGACAAGTAGATCGAAACGATTCTGCATTTACTACTATTACTCCACTCATCGACCGCTATCCAGCATGCATCTAGAGTATTAAGTTAAAAACAGAGTAACGCCTTAAGCAAGATGACATGATGTAGAGAGATAAATTCATGCAATATGAAATAAACCCCATCTTGTTATCCTCGATGGCAACGATACAATACGTGCCTTGCTGCCCCTTCTGTCACTGGGTAAGGACACCGCAAGATCGAACCCAAAGCTAAGCACTTCTCCCATGGCAAGAACTACCAATCTAGTTGGCCAAACCAAACGGATAATTCGAAGAGACTTGCAAAGATAACCAATCATACATAAAAGAATTCAGAGAAGATTCAAATATTATTCATAGATAGACTTGATCATAAACCCACAATTCATCGGTCTCAACAAACACACCGCAAAAAGAAGATTACATCGAATAGATCTCCACAAGAGAGGGGGAGAACTTTGTATTGAGATTCAAAGAGAGAGAAGAAGCCATCTAGCTACTAACTATGGACCCGAAGGTCTGAGGTAAACTACTCACACTTCATCGGAGAGGCTATGATGATGTAGAAGCCCTCCGTGATGACGGCCCTCTTCCGGCGGAGCTCCGGAACAGGCCCCAAGATGGGATCTCGTGGATACAGAAAGTTGCGGCGGTGGAATTAGGTTTTTGGCTCCTGTTCTGATCGTTTGGGGGTACGTGTGTATATATAGGAGGAAGAAGTACGCCGGAGGAGCAACGAGGGGCCCACGAGGCAGGGGCGCGCCCTAGGGGGGCGCCCCCACCCTCGTGACCGCCTCTTTTGTTCCTTGGAGCAGGGTCCAAGTCTCCTGGATCACGTTCGGTGAGAAAATCACGTTCCCGAAGATTTTATTCCGTTTGGACTCCGTTTGATATTCCGTTTCTTCGAAACACTGAAATAGGCAAAAAACAGCAATTCTGGGCTGGGCCTCCGGTTAATAGGTTAGTCCCAAAAATAATATAAAAGTGGAAAATAAAGCCCAATATAGTCCAAAACAGTAGATAATATAGCATGGAGCAATCAAAAATTATAGATACGTTGGAGACGTATCAGGCATCCCCAAGCTTAATTCCTGCTCGTCCTCGAGTAGGTAAATGATAAAAAGAGAATTTTTGATGCGGAGTGCTACTTGGCATAATTTCAATGCAAATCTTCTTAATTGTGGTATGAATATTCAGATTAGAAAGATTCAAGACAAAAGTTTATATTGACATAAAAATAATAATACTTCAAGCATACTAACAAAGCAATTATGTCTTCTCAAAATAACATGGCCAAAGAAAGTTATCCCTACAAAATCATATAGTCTGGCTATGCTCCATCTTCACCACACAAAGTATTTAAATCATGCACAACCCCGATGACAAGCCAAGCAATTGTTTCATACTCTAACTTTTTCAAAACTTTTTCAATCTTCACGCAATACATGAGCGTGAGCCATGGATATAGCACTATAGGTGGAATAGAATGGTGGTTGTGGAGAAGACAAAAAGGAGAAGATAGTCTCACATCAACTAGGCGTATCAACGGGCTATGGAGATGCCCATCAATAGATATCAATGTGAGTGAGTAGGGATTGCCATGCAACGGATGCACTAGAGCTATAAGTATATGAAAGCTCAAAAAGAAACTAAGTGGGTGTGCATCCAACTTGCTTGCTCATGAAGACCTAGGGCAATTTGAGGAAGCCCATCATTGGAATATACAAGCCAAGTTCTATAATGAAAAATTCCCACTAGTATATGAAAGTGATAACATGAGAGACTCTCTACTATGAAGATCATGGTGCTACTTTGAAGCACAAGTGTGGTAAAAGGATAGTAACATTGTCCCTTCTCTCTTTTTCTCTCATTTTTTTATATGGCCTTTCTCTTTTTTATGGCCTTTCTCTTTTTTATTTGGGCTTCTTTGGCCTCTTTTTTTTTTCGTCCGGAGTCTCATCCCGACTTGTGGGGGAATCATAGTCTCCATCATTCTTTCCTCACTGGGACAATGCTCCAATAATGATGATCATCACACTTTTATTTTTCTTACAACTCAACAATTACAACTCGATACTTAGAACAAAATATGACTCTATGTGAATGCATCCGGCGGTGTACCGGGATATGCAATATGACAATGATGAATGTGTCATGATGAACTAGATGGTGGAAAGTTGCATGGCAATATATCTCGGAATGGCTATGGAAATGCCATAATAGGTAGGTATGGTGGCTGTTTTGAGGAAGGTATATGGTAGGTGTATGATACCGACGAAAATTGCGCGGTATTAGAGAGGCTAGCAAAGGTGGAAGGGTGAGAGTGCGTATAATCCATGGACTCAACATTAGTCATAAAGAACTCATATACTTATTGCAAAAATCTAGAAGTTATCAAAGCAAAGTATTATGCGCATGCTCCTAGGGGGATAGATTGGTAGGAAAAGACCATCGCTCGTCCCCGACCGCCACTCATAAGGAAGACAATCAATAAATAAATCATGCTCCGACTTCATCACATAACGGTTCACCATACGTGCATGCTACGGGAATCACAAACTTTAACACAAGTATTCTTTAAATTCACAACTACTCAACTAGCATGACTTTAATATTATCACCTCCATATCTCAAAACAATTATCATGCTTCAATCTTTTCTTAGTATTCAACACACTCAAAAGAAAGTTTCGCAAATCTTGAATACCAAGCATATTATTATTAAGCAAATTACCATGCTATTAAGAGACTCTCAAAATAATTTAAGTGAAGCATGAGAGATCAATAGTTTCTTTAAAACGAATCCACCACCGTGCTCTAAAAGATCTAAGTGAAGCACATAGAGCAAAATTATAACGCTCAAATGATATAAGTGAAGCACATAGAGCAAAACTACTACGCTCAAAAGATATAAGTGAAGCACATAGAGCAAAACTACTTAGCTCAAAAGATAAAAGTGAAGCACATAGAGTATTCTATCAAATTTTAATTCATGTATGGCTCTCTCAAAAGGTGTGTACAGCAAGGATGATTGTGGTATACTAGCAAAAAAAGACACAAATAATACAAGACGCTCCAAGCAAAACACATATCATGTTGGTGAATAAAAATATAGCTCCAAGTAAATTACCGATGGAAGTGGACGAAAAGAGGGGATGCCTTCCGGGGCATCCCCAAGCTTTGACTTTTTGGTGTCCTTGGATTATCTTGGGGGTGCCATGGGCATCCCCAAGCTTAGGCTCTTGCCACTCCTTGTTCCATGATCCATCAAAAGAATTCACCCAAAACTTGAAAACTTCACAACACAAAACTCAAAATAGAAAACTCGTGAGCTCCGTTAGCGAAAGAAAACAAAAGACCACTTCAAGGTACTGTAATGAACTCATTATTTATTTATATTGGTGTTAAACCTACTGTATTCCAACTTCTCTATGGATTATAAACTATTTTACTAGCCATAGATTCATCAAAATAAGCAAACAACACACGAAAAACAGAATCTGTCAAAAACAGAACAGTCTGTAGTAATCTGTAGCTAGCGCAAGATCTGGAACCCCAAAAATTCTAAAATAAATTTATGGACGTGAGGAATTTATCTATTAATCATCTGCAAAAATAATTAACTAAATAGCACTCTGCAAATAAAAATGACAGCAGTTCTCGTGAGCGCTAAAGTTTCTGTTTTTTACAGCAAGTTCAACAAGACTTTCCCCAAGTCTTCCCAACGGTTCTACTTGGCACAAACACTAATTAAACACAAAAAACACAACCAAAACAGAGGCTAAATAATTTATTTATTACTAAACAGGAGAAAAACGCAAGGAATAAAAATAAAATTGGGTTGCCTCCCAACAAGCGCTATCGTTTAACGCCCCTAGCTAGGCATAACAAGCAACAATAGATCTAGGTATTGCCATCTTTGGTAGGCAATCCATAAGTGGCTCTCATGATAGTTTCATATGGTAATTTTATTTTCTTTCTTGGAAAGTGTTCCATGCCCTTTTTTAATGGAAATTGAAATCTAATATTCCCTTCCTTCATATCAATAATCGCACCAACCGTTCTAAGGAAAGGTCTACCAAGAATAATAGGGCAAGAAGGATTGCAATCTATATCAAGAACAATGAAATCTACGGGCACATAATTCCTATTTGCAACAATAAGAACATCATTAATTCTTCCCATAGGTTTCTTAATAGTGGAATCCGCAAGATGCAAGTTTAGAGAGCAATCATCAAAATTACGGAAATCTAGTAAATCACACAAAGTCTTGGGAATAGTAGAGACACTAGCACCCAAATCACACAAAGCATAAAACTCATGATCTTTAATTTTAATTTTAATAGTTGGTTCCCACTCATCATAGAGTTTTCTAGGGATAGAAACTTTCAACTCATGTTTTTCTTCATAAGATTGCATCAAGGCATCAACAATATGTTCGGTGAAGGCTTTATTTCGACTATAAGCATGTGGAGAATTTAGCACGGATTGCAACAAGGAAATACAATCAATTAAAGAGCAACTTTCATAATTAAATTCCTTGAAATCCAATATAGTGGGTTTAGCAACATCTAGATTTTTATTTCTTTCAATCCCACTTTCATCAATTTCATCATTAAGATCTAAACACTCCGAATTTTTAGAACGCCTTCTAGGTAAAGGAAGATCATATTCAGTTTCATCAAGATTCATATTGCAAAACAAAGATTTAATTGGAGACACATCAATAACTTTTAGATCTTCATCATTACTTTCATAGGAATTGGAAGAACACGCTTTAATAAAGGCATCTTTGGAAGCACGCATCCTAGCGGTTCTTTCTTTACACTCATCAATTGAAATTCTCATGGCTTTTAGAGACTCATTAATATCATGCTTAGGTGGAATAGATCTAAGTTTCAAAGCATCAACATCAAGAGCAATTCTATCAACGTTCCTAGCCAAATCATCAATCTTAAGCAATTTTTCTTCAATCATAGCATTAAAATTCTTTTGCGAAGAAATAAATTCTTTAATATTAGATTCAAAATCAGAGGGTATCTTATTATAATTTCCATAAGAGTTGTTGTAGGAATTCCCATAATTATTAGAAGGATTACTAGGATATGGCCTAGGATTAAAATTCCCTCTATAAGCGTTGTTACCAAAATTATTCCTACCAACAAAATTCACATCCATAGATTCATTGTTATTCTCAATCAAAGTAGACAAAGGCATATCATTAGGATCAGAAGAAACACTCTTAGTAGCAAATAATTTCATAAGTTCATCCATCTTTCCACTCAACACATTAATTTCTTCTATCGCATGCACTTTTTTATTAGAAGTTCTTTCAGTATGCCATTGAGAATAATTAACCATAATATTATCTAGGAGTTTAGTAGCATCTCCTAAAGTGATTTCCATAAAAGTGCCTCCCGCGGCCGAATCTAAAAGATTTCTAGAAGCAAAATTCAATCCGGCATAAAATTTTTGTATAATCATCCACAAATTCAAACCATGAGTAGGGCAATTACGTATCATTAATTTCATTCTCTCCCAAGCTTGTGCAACATGTTCATGATCAAGTTGTTTAAAGTTCATAATATCGTTTCTAAGAGAGATGATCTTAGCGGGAGGAAAATACTTAGAGATAAAAGCATCTTTGCACTTGTTCCATGAATCAATACTATTCTTAGGCAAAGACGAAAACCAAGCTTTAGCACGATCTCTAAGCGAAAAAGGAAATAGCTTCAATTTAACGACATCATTATTGACATCTTTTTTCTTTTGCATATCACATAAATCAACGAAGCTATTCAGATGAGTAGCGGCATCTTCACTAGGAAGGCCGGCGAATTGATCTTTCATAACAAGATTCAACAAAGCAGTATTAATTTCACAAGATTCAGCATCGGTAAGAGGAGCAATCGGAGTGCTAAGGAAATCATTATTATTGGTATTGGTGAAGTCACACAATTTAGTAGTATCTTGAGCCATCGCGACAAACAAGCAATCTAACACACGAGCAAACAAAAGCAAACGAGCAAAAGAGGCAAATAGAGAGGGAGGATAGGAGAGAGAGGGCAAATAAAACGGCAAGGGTGAATTGGGGGGAGAGGAAAACGAGAGGCAAATGGCAAATAATGTAATGCGAGAGATAGGGATTGTGATGGGTACTTGGTATATTGACTTTTTGTGTAGGCTCCCCGGCAACGGTGCCAGAAATCCTTCTTGCTACGTCTTGAGCTTGCGTTGGTTTTCCCCGAAGAGGAAGGGATGATGCAGCAGAGTAGCGTAAGTATTTCCCTCAGTTTTTGAGAACCAAGGTATCAATCCAGTAGGAGGCCACGCTCAAGTCCCTCGTACCTGCACAAAGCGATAGCTACTCGCAACCAACGCGATTAGGGGTTGTCAAGCCCTTCACGGTCACTTACGAGAGTGAGATCTAATAGATAGAATATTTTTGGTATTTTTGATATAAAGATGCAAAGTAAAAAGTAAAAGCAAAGTAAATAGCAAAGCAATATTAAAGTGATGGAGATTGATATGATGAGAATAGACCCGGGGGCCATAGGTTTCACTAGTGGCTTCTCTCAAGAGCATAAGTATTCTACGGTGGGTGAACAAATTACTGTTGAGCAATTGATAGAATTGTGCATAATTATGAGAATATCTAGGCATGATCATGTATATAGGCATCACGTCCGTGACAAGTAGATCGAAACGATTCTGCATCTACTACTATTACTCCACTCATCGACCGCTATCCAGCATGCATCTAGAGTATTAAGTTAAAAACAGAGTAACGCCTTAAGCAAGATGACATGATGTAGAGAGATAAATTCATGCAATATGAAATAAACCCCATCTTGTTATCCTCGATGGCAACGATACAATACGTGCCTTGCTGCCCCTTCTGTCACTGGGTAAGGACACCGCAAGATCGAACCCAAAGCTAAGCACTTCTCCCATGGCAAGAACTACCAATCTAGTTGGCCAAACCAAACGGATAATTCGAAGAGACTTGCAAAGATAACCAATCATACATAAAAGAATTCAGAGAAGATTCAAATATTATTCATAGATAGACTTGATCATAAACCCACAATTCATCGGTCTCAACAAACACACCGCAAAAAGAAGATTACATCGAATAGATCTCCACAAGAGAGGGGGAGAACTTTGTATTGAGATTCAAAGAGAGAGAAGAAGCCATCTAGCTACTAACTATGGACCCGAAGGTCTGAGGTAAACTACTCACACTTCATCGGAGAGGCTATGATGATGTAGAAGCCCTCCGTGATGACGGCCCTCTTCCGGCGGAGCTCCGGAACAGGCCCCAAGATGGGATCTCGTGGATGAAGAAAGTTGCGGCGGTGGAATTAGGTTTTTGGCTCCTGTTCTGATCGTTTGGGGGTACGTGTGTATATATAGGAGGAAGAAGTACGTCGGAGGAGCAACGAGGGGCCCACGAGGCAGGGGGCGCGCCCTAGGGGGGCGCCCCCACCCTTGTGACCGCCTCTTTTGTTCCTTGGAGCAGGGTCCAAGTCTCCTCGATCACGTTCGGTGAGAAAATCACGTTCCCGAAGATTTTATTCCGTTTGGACTCCGTTTGATATTCCCTTTCTTCGAAACACTGAAATAGGCAAAAAACAGCAATTCTGGGCTGGGCCTCCGGTTAATAGGTTAGTCCCAAAAATAATATAAAAGTGGAAAATAAAGCCCAATGTTGTCCAAAACAGTAGATAATATAGCATGGAGCAATCAAAAATTATAGATACGTTGGAGACGTATCAGTGAACCGTTATGTGATGAAGTCGGAGCATGATTTATTTATTGATTGTCCTCCTTATGAGTGGCGGTCGGGGACGAGCGATGGTCTTTTCCTACCAATCTATCCCCTAGGAGCATGCGCGTAGTACTTTGTTTCGATAACTAATAGATTTTTGCAATAAGTATGTGAGTTCTTTATGACTAATGTTGATTCCATGGATTATACGCACTCTCACCCTTCCACCTTTGCTAGCCTCTCTAGTACCACGCAACTTTCGCCGGTACCATAAACCCACCGTATACCTTCTTAAAAACAGCCACCATACCTACCTATTATGGCATTTCTATAGCCATTACGAGATATATTGCCATGCAACTTTCCACCATTCTGTTTATTATGACACACTCCATCATTGTCATATTGCTTAGCATGATCATGTAGTTGACATTGTATTTGTGGCAAAGCCACCGTTTATAATTCTTTCATACATGTCACTCATGCATCATTGCACATCCCGGTACACCGCCGAAGGCATTCATATAGAGTCATATCTTGTTCTAAGTATCGAGTTGTAATTCTTGAGTTGTAAGTAAATAAAAGTGTGATGATCATCATTATTAGAGCATTGTCCCAGTGAGGAAAGGATGATGGAGACTATGATTCCCCCCACAAGTCAGGATGAGACTCCGGACGAAAAACAAATAAAAGAGGCCAAAGAAGCCCAAATAAAAAAAGGAGAAAAGAGGCCATAAAAAAAGAGAAAAGGCCTAAATAAAAAAAATAAAAAATGAGAGAAAAAAGAGAAGGGACAATGCTACTATCCTTTTACCACACTTGTGCTCCAAAGTAGCACCATGATCTTCATGATAGAGAGTCTCCTATGTTGTCACTTTCATATACTAGTGGGAATCTTTCATTATAGAACTTGGCTTGTATATTCCAATGATGGGCTTCCTCAAAATGCCCTAGGTCTTCGTGAGCAAGCGAGTTGGATGCACACCCACTAGTTTCTTTTGTTGAGCTTTCATACATTCATAGCTCTAGTGCATCCATTGCATGGCAATCCCTACTCACTCACATTGATATCTATTAATGGGCATCTCCATAGCCCGTTGATACACATAGTTGATGTGAGACTATCTTCTCCTTTTTGTCTTCTCCACAACCACCACTCTATTCCACCTATAGTGCTATATCCATGGCTCACGCTCATGTATTACGTGAAGATTGAAAAAGTTTGAGAGCATCAAAAGTATGAAACAATTGCTTGGCTTGTCATCGGGGTTGTGCATGATTTAAATATTTTGTGTGGTGAAGATAGAGCATAGTCAGACTATATGATTTTGTAGGGATAGCTTTCTTTGGCCATGTTATTTTGAGAAGACATAATTGCTTTATTAGTATGCTTGAAGTATTATTATTTTTATGTCAATATTAAACTTTTCTCTTGAATCTTATGGATCTGAATATTCATGCCACAATTAAGAAGAACCACATTGAAATTATGCCTAGTAGCATTCCGCATCAAAAATTCTGTTTTTATCATTTACCTCCTCAAGGACGAGCAGGAATTAAGCTTGGGGATGCTGATACGTCTCCAACGTATCTATAATTTTTGATTGCTCCATGCTATATTATTTACTGTTTTGAATGTTTATGGGCTTTATCATACACTTTTATATCATTTTTGGGACTAACCTATTAACCAGAGCCCAGTGCCAGTTTCTGTTTTAACCCTGTTTTAGGATTTCGAAGAAAAGGAAAACCAAACAGAGTCCAATTGACCTGAAACTTCACGGAACTCATTTTTGGAAGGAAAGAAGCCCAGAAGACTTGGAGTGCACGTCGGGGGATCTGCGAGGAGGTCACGAGTCAGGGGGGCGCACCCACCCCCTGGGCGTGCCCTCCACCCTCGTGAGCCCCTCGTGGCCCCCCTGACATACTTCTTCCGCCTATATATCTCCATATACCCTAAAAACATCCGAGAGCACAATAGATCGGGAGTTCCGCCGCCAGAAGCCTTCGTAGCCACCGAAAACCAATCTAAACCCGTTCCGGCACCCTGCCGGAGGGGGAATCCTTCTCCGGTGGCCATCTTCATCATCCCGGTGCTCTCCATGACGAGGAGGGAGTAGTTCTCCCTCGGGGCTGAGGGTATGTACAAGTAGCTATCTGTTTGATCTCTCTCTCTCTCTCGTGTTCTTGAGGTGATACGATCTTGATGTATTGCGAGCTTTGCTATTATATTTGGATCCTATGATGTTTCTTCCCCCCCTCTACTCTCTTGTAATGAATTGAGTTTCCCCTTTGAAGTTATCTTATCGGATTGAGTCTTTAAAGATTTGAGAACACTTGATGTATGTCTTGCCATGGATATCTGTGGTGACAATGGGATATCACGTGATTCACTTGATGTATGTTTTGGTGATCAACTTGCGGGTTCCGCCCATGAACCTATGCATAGGGGTTGGCACACGTTTTCGTCGTGATTCTCCGGTAGAACTTTGGGGCACTCTTTGAGGTCCTTTGTGTTGGTTGAATAGATGAATCTGAGATTGTGTGATGCATATCGTATAATCATACCCACGGATACTTGAGGTGACATTGGAGTATCTAGGTGACATTAGGGTTTTGGTTGATTTGTGTCTTAAGGTATTATTCTAGTACGAACTCTAGGGCTGTTTGTGACACTTATAGGAATAGCCCAACGGATTGATTGGAAAGAATAACTTTGAGGTGGTTTCGTACCCTACCATAATCTCTTCGTTCGTTCTCCGCTATTAGTGACTTTGGAGTGACTCTTTGTTGCATGTTGAGGGATAGTTATATGATCCAATTATGTTATTATTGTTGAGGGAACTTACACTAGCGAAAGTATGAACCCTAGGCCTTGTTTCAACGCATTGCAATACCGTTTAAGCTCACTTTTATCACTTGCTACCTTGCTGTTTTTATTATTTCAGATTACAAGTACCTTTATCTACTATCCATATTGCACTTGTATCACCATCTCTTCGCCGAACTGGTGCACCTATACAATTTACCATTGTACTGGGTGTGTTGGGGACACAAGAGACTCTTTGTTATTTGGTTGCAGGGTTGCTTGAGAGAGACCATCTTCATCCTACGCCTCCTACGGATTGATAAACGTTAGGTCATCCACTTGAGGGAAATTTGCTACTGTCCTACAAACCTCTGCACTTGGAGGCCCAACAACGTCTACAAGAAGAAGGTTGTGTAGTAGACATCAGACATCTACGCATAAAACCTGGCTCGGATGCCACTGTTGAGGAACATAGTAATTTCAAAAAAAATTCCTACACACACACAAGATCATGGTGATGCATAGCAACGAGAGGGGAGAGTGTTGTCCATGTACCCTCGTAGACCGAAAGCGGAAGCATTAGCACAACACGGTTGATGTAGTCATACGTCTTCACGATCCGACCGATCAAGTACTGAACGTACGGCACCTCTGAGTTCAGCACACGTTCAGCCCGATGACGACCCTCGAACTCCGATCCAGCCGAGTGTTGAGGGAGAGTTTCGTTAGCACGACAGCGTGGCGACGATGATGATGTTCTACCGATGCAGGGCTTCGCCTAAGCACCGCTACAGTATTATCGAGGTGGACTATGGTGGAGGGGGGCACCGCACACGGCTAAAAGATCAAACGATCAATTGTTGTGTCTCTTGGGTGCCCCCTGCCCCCGTATATAAAGGAGCAAGGGGGGAGGTGCGGCCGGCCAGGAGGGGCGCGCCAGGAGGAGTCCTACTCCCACCGGGAGTAGGACTCCCTCCCTTTTCCTTGTTGGATTAGGAGTGGAGGGGGAAAGAGGAGGGAGAGAGGAAGGAAAGGGGGGGGGCGCTCCCCTCTCCTTGTCCTATTCGGACTAGGGGGGAGGGGCGCACGGCCCTGCCCTGGCCGCCTCTCCTCTTCTCCACAAAGGCCCACTATGGACCATTAAGCCCCCGGGGGGTTCCGGTAACCCCTCGGTACTCCGGTGAAATCCCGATTTCACCCGGAACACTTCCGATATCCAAATATAGGCTTCCAATATATCAATCTTCATGTCTCGATCATTTCGAGACTCCTCGTCATGTCCGTGATCACATCCGGAACTCCAAACAACTTTCGGTACATCAAAACTCATAAACTCACAATATATCTGTCATCAAAACTTTAAGCGTGCGGACCCTACGGGTTCGAGAACTATGTAGACATGACCGAGACACGTCTCCGGTCAATAACCAATAGCGGAACCTAGATTCTCATATTGGCTCCCACATATTCTACGAAGATCTTTATCGGTCAGACCCATAACAACATACGTTGTTCCCTTTGTCATCGGTATGTTACTTGCCCGAGATTCGATCGTCGGTATCTCAATACCTAGTTCAATCTCGTTACCGGCAAGTCTCTTTACTCGTTCTGTAATACATCATCCCGAAACTAACTCATTAGTTGCAATGCTTGCAAGGCTTAAGTGATGTGCATTACCGAGAGGGCCGAGAGATACCTCTCCGACAATCGGAGTGACAAATCCTAATCTCGAAATACGCCAACCCAACAAGTACCTTCGGAGACACCTGTAGAGCACCTTTATAATCACCCAGTTATGTTGTGACGTTTGGTAGCACACAAAGCGTTCCTCCGGTAAACGGGAGTTGCATAATCTCATAGTCATAGGAACATGTATAAGTCATGAAGAAAGCAATAGCAACATACTAAACGATCGAGTGCTAAGCTAACGGAATGGGTCAAGTCAATCACATCATTCTCCTAATGATGTTATCCCATTAATCAAATGACAACTCATGTCAATGGCTAGGAAACATAACCATCTTTGATCAATGAGCTAGTCAAGTAGAGGCATACTAGTGACACTCTGTTTGTCTATGTATTCACACAAGTATTATGTTTCCGGTTAATACAATTCTAGCATGAATAATAAACATTTATCATGATATAAGGAAATAAATAATAACTTTACTATTGCCTCTAGGGCATATTTCCTTCAAGATCTACCGGTTTTAGCACCGACATTTGTGGCCCATGCAGGTCCCGCCAGGTGATCACAAGAGCTCGACCGCGAGTCTTCCGATCGATCATAGCATTGGCTGAGGGGACATGTTCGTCCCTGGCTAGCTTTTTGCCTTTAGCAGCATTGTACCACTCACTGACCCCGCGGGCCATCTCGGCTAAGTGGAGAACCTTCCCCTAGACCAAGATCTCTGGTTTAACAATCTGGAATATGTCGTTGTCACTGCAAACTCGTTTTGTCGGGCTTGGTATCAGATCGCCTCTAGGACTCTACGGATGTCATCACCCACAAGCCAGATTCGATCTTAGAGCAAGCCCATGATGAGATTTGTTCCCCGGACCCGGCTTCAAGCTCGGGTCGGAGCACCACCCAACCAGTCTATGCAACAAACCTCTCTAGCAAAAACTTTGAGGTGGCGTCATGCCACGCCTCGGCTCAACTACGGGTTGGCTCCCCCTATCATCAAGAGATGGGAGAGGGCAACATCTCGGCTCTAAACGAGATGCTAAATCAAATCCAAAACCTTAGCCTCTCGGACGGCCAGACCTTTGTCTATGATAGGATCAAAGGTGAATCCAAAGGCATGAAACATTCTGTCCCGCTCACCACCCATGTAGTTGCTATTGTCGAGGAATTAATCAACGTATCAAACTACTCCTTGGAAAACACATGAAATCAAACGAAGTTTCCGACAATGTCTTGTCGGCAACCACTAATGATACCAAAAGCCGAGCGACTACCTCCACCTATGATGTCTGCATTGTAGACACTCCACGGGATTATGAAGGAGATAATGAGTGATATGCCCATTTTGCACCATAATTTTGTACTGTTATTTATAACATTTTGGATGAATATTTCACTTTGAGATGCAATTCTAATGCCTTTTCGCTCTTATTTTGTAAGACTTACATAACGGGGGTACTTGCCGGCACCTGGAATTCTGGACCTAAAAAGAGCTACAATAGAGATAGCTATTCTCCGATGCTCCAAATGACCTAAAAATTTATGGAGATTTATTTTGGAATTAATAAAAAATAGTGGAAGAAGAAATACCAGTAGGGGACCCACCAGTGAGCCACAAGCTCAAGTGGCGCACCCCTTCCCTAGGGCGCGCCATGTGAGCTCGTGGGCCCACCAGTAGGACTCTATGGCCCTCCTCCTATATGAAGCCATTTTCCCTAGAAAAAATAGAGGAAGACTTTCGGGACGAAGCGCCACCATCTCGAGGAATAACCCGGGTAGGAAGACTTTTGCTCTTTAGTGGAGTGATTCCGCTAGGGATACTTCCCTCCGGGGGCAAGAAATTGAAGCCATCATCATCACCAACGATCCTTATATCATGGGAGGACTCATCTCCATCAACATCTTCGCCAGCACCATCTCATCTCAAACCCTAGTTCATCTCTCGCATTCAATCTTTGTCTCACAACCTCAGATTGGTACCTGTGGGTTACTAGTAGTGTTGATTACATCTTGTAGTTGATGCTAATTGGTTTATTTGGTGGAAGATCATATGATCAGATCCTTAAACATATATTATACTACTCTAATCTTGAACATGAAAATAATTTGTGAGTAGTTATGTTTGTTCTTGAGAAAATGAGAGAAGTCTTGTTATAACACTAGTACATCGAGGTGTTATACAAACAGTTTTTAACCCCTTTCCACGACGACATTTGGAACCGTCGCCTAGTGAGTGACTGCGTTAGGGGGTCCTTCCCACACAACCTAGAAACCGTCGGGGATATGCCTTCCTGGCACACACGCTCGGCAAAATGAGGTCGTGTACGACCGGTGAGCGATCAAATACAGTTATACATACAGTAGTGCTAAAAAAAATTTAATTATACAGGTGAAATCGTTTCCGGTCGTAAGTTCATCCCGCACAGTCAGTCCCTGCTAAACGTTTCTATTCGTATATACATCCCACACAGTCGCTCCAAGGAAAATGTTTCTGTTCGCAGGTACATCACACACAATTCTCCCCGTTAAATCGTTTGTGATAGCGTTTCCATTGCACACGATATTAAAAATTTTATCGTTTGCGTTATTGAATGCATCACACACGATGCATAGAAGAAACTGTCTGGCAAAGGCTGTCCATCACACATAGTTTTTATGTTGTAAATGTTTGCGCCAGGTGGCCTAACGCAAGCAGTTTTCAAGAGGATGTCGTGTGGGATTGTTCATTAATCCAACACGGTTTCCTAGAAACAGTGTGCGTTGCTTGAGGTCATCATCCATGGTGTTTTCTCAATAACTGTTTGCAATAGAAACACCCAATTAGCAGGCTAATTATCCTATTATTAATAATCTATTTATTAATCTAATTGACATTTCATATTAAGCACACAATATATTTTGTTTTCATAATTGAAATACATAAGAGTACAACATCGTATAGCTTCAGCACTCAGCTACCCCATTACACAACTGCACCAGCACCAAGTTTCACATGCAACATCTATAACCTTTCAAAATTAGCATCATAGATAGTACATAGACAGATGTATCCCATCTGGAAAACTGCTGAAGCAGAAGGTGAATATTGAGCCTTCATTGATGTTGAAGGTCTTTGCAACTTTAGGCCAGTGCCTGTGGATGATTGACCGTCCATCCTTCATCCTCTTCAGGAACACTTCAATATTGAACCATGGGTGTTGTATGAATACCTTCCTCGCCTCTTGACCATACAGGTGGTTTGAGAGGTAATCATTAGTGAACTGCTTTGGAAAGGCCTGAAAACAAAGATGTGCATAAATATATTCTCTATATTGGAAATGGGGCAAAGGAATAAAAAGGCAAGGTATAATAGTTAATACCATCCTGTAGTGAACTGATGTCTTCTTCATTGTGCAGCCAAAGATCTTGTTGTTTTTTGTCGCTAATTTCTTTATCCTAACAATCTTTCTGAGTTTCTTGACTTGACTGATATTAATGGCAACTCATTTCCCCATATGAAAAAAGCGTCGAACAGTGGGTCAAAACCTCTGATAGCAGGACCTACATGTGTAAGACCAAATTGTTAAAAACCTAAATATTAGAATGGTTCCTGCAATTGCACAATAATGTGCTATTAGACAAAGGACCATGCATGTGCAAACCTCGATTGTAAACCTTAGTGCTTCCCATTGTTTCCCTGCAACACATATAAGGTAGTTAGTGATCAGGTTAAGTGAGGGTTCGCATGCTATTAGTAAAATATGTTGATGAAAAATAAGCATATTGCAGATTCATCACATTAATTCAAGCCACATGGAAAACCCATTTATCCAAACCAAGCATGAGTAAGAACTAGGAAATATAGCAATTGTATATGTTTCTCATGTATTAAGTGCAGCCAAATTCGATTATTCCTCACATGCACAACAATAAAGAAAATCTATCCACGACAATTGGACATCGCATTGCAGAATTGAACCAATCAGTTAACTAAACACCACAACAACTGAACCAAATATTAACTGAGCACCACATTGCACAATATAACATACTCCTAATAGAAGATCAGACAGTGAACCAAACCAATCATGCTTAACAACTTGGGAATATAGCAATTGTATTTGTCTCTCATGTATTTAATACAACCAAATTCGATTTATTTCTCACATGGTATACAATAACAGAATGCACCCACGACAATTGAACATCGCATTGCAGAATTGAACCAAATAGTTAACTAAACACCACAACAAATGTGTAACACCCCGGATGTAACTTGCCATATTTGTAACTCCGACTCTTGCCATTTCCGGCTTTAAGTTATGAGATTTCCCTTCGTGGTTGGGTTTTGTCTTCGTTTTGCATTTTGTTCATGTCATGCATTTCATATCATGTCATCATGTGCATCGCATTTGCATTCGTGTTTGTCTCATGCATCCGAGCATTTTCCCAGTTGTCCGTTTCGCAACCCGACACTCCTACATGCACCGGCGCACCCCTCCTGTCTCTTTTCGTGAGCGGGTGTTAAACTTTGTCGGAATGGACCGAGATTTGCCAAGTGGCCTTGGTACACCACCGGTAGACCGCCTGTCAAATTTCGTTCCATTTGGAGGCCGTTTGATGCTCCAATGGTTGACCGGGTAACCACAAAAGCCCCTTTGGTGTTGCAGCCCAACGTCCCTCCAAAACAGCCCAATAACCCATCTAAACCACATCCATGTCCTCCGTCGTCGGATCACGATCGTGTGGGTGAAAACTACACCTCATTTGGACACTCCAAACTCCCTCTACCTATAAATATGTGATCCCCTTCACAATTTCGTGTCCAAAAACCGTAGCCCCGCTCCTCCTCGCCGCGGGACGCGTCCGGACCGCGCCGGACACGTCCGCGCCGCCGCTTCCCTCCAATCCGCCGCCGCCACGTGGCGCACCCGCGCCCACATTGCCGCCGCTGCCCGGGGCCTAGATCCGGCCCGCCCCGGGCTGAATCGGGCCCCGCGCCACAGCCTCCTCCCGCCCCGACACCCACGCCCATCCTCTGCCGGGCGCCACCGCGCCCTTGCCGGTGTCGCAGGCCTCAACCGCCGGCCGCCGCAGACCCGCGTCGTTCCAGCCGGAGCCGCGCCGCCCGAGCTCTGGTCTCTAGCGAACGCCTCCGCCACGACAGATCCGGAGACATCTCCGACGATCCTCGCAGAGCGTGCAAACCCTAGATCCAAAAGGTTGACCTCGAAAATTCCACCAAGTCCTTTTCTGTCATATTTTGGTGCTACCACTGTCATGCCATATCTATATGCTTGGTGCTCCGATTCATGCATATGATATGTCGAATTGTTCGTCTCGTTGAGCTCTCCGTGATAGAAGCATTTCCACGCATGTTCATGTTCATTATGATGCCATTTTCATTGATGCAAGAGTGCTATAAAATGTTAACTGCCGGTACTTGTCAGTTTATGAGGTTTTGTCATTTTTGTTGCATTTGATGTGTGCATCATATGAGCTTGAGGTATACATGTGTTTTGAACTACTTCATGCCATCTTTACCGGGGTGCTTGTCTTGTATTTTTGTGATATATGTGGTGACTAGCACAAGCATGCAAACTAGGCTTCATGGTGTTGCTGTTTTCAGGGACTTAGGACTTTGCTAACTTTTTGCCTGCTGTTATTTTGATGCCATGTAAACTTGATGCTACAGGGAGATACATGCTTATTTTGAGATACTTCAGTAAGGATGTTTTTAACATGGTGTCATGCTCTATCCATCCATGCCCCTGTTTGCAATTATGGAGTTGTCTAGCATGTCTTGTTCTTGCTCTACTTTTGATATAAAATGTTGCTGGCAGATTGTTTACATGTTAATCAATTTTGCCGTGGTTGTTGCTAGTGATCCATGCATCCTATGGACTTGCTCTTGCCATTTTTAGATTCATGTACTTGTAATCTTGCTGTTGGTATGCTTGTTTTGTCATGAAATGCTTTGTGGTGAGTGATTTGAGCTCGCAAAGTTGCTATCATAATTCTGTTTTTGCCATGCTCTGTTTTTCTGCTAAGTCTAAAACTTCTAATAAAACTTGCTATGTTTACATGGGTGCCATCATATTTTCTGTGCCTTTTTGGCTCATGATCAGTAAGGGATATTTAATCTATGCTTTTAGTAGAATCATTCCATGCCTTGGTTTGCTATGTTATATTCCTGTAGCATGATGTTTGCTTGCTCTAAACATTTCTTCCTGATGTTGTTTTTGACATGTTAGTATTTTTACTAAGTCTGTGATGCTGATAACTTTTGCACTTTTGCCATGCTTGTTTGAATCTGTTCTAGTGTGATTTAGCCATAGCTCAGTGTTCATGTTTTGTCAAGCATCTCTTGTACATCACTGCCATATGCTTTCTTTCTATGTTGGAGTGCAGTAGCTTAGTTTCTTGTTGCATTCTAAGTGGCATGATGCTGTTAATCGCAGTTTTGCGTCATTCTTGTGATGCTTGCCATTTGCAAACCTTGCATCCGTTTCCGGTGATCTTTATATCGGTTTCAACCGAAATCGTCTCATCTTTCTAGCGGCATACTTGGTTTGCCAAGTTGATGCCTTGTTCATTCTTTCCCTTCCGGAGCACGCATATGCATTGCATATCATGTCTTGCATATATTGCATCATGTTGTTTGTGCATTGCACCGTGATTGATTGTTGGTCCTTTGCTTGTGTTCTTTCTTTGGATAGAGTCCAGAGATGAGTATGTGAACTAGGAACCTGTTGAGTATGCTTACGAGGATCAAGCTTTCGACAACTCTGAGAACATTGCAGGCAAGATGACCATACCCTCGAAATCACTTCTATCTTTGCTTGCTAGTTGTTCACTCTATTGCTATGTCGCGCTACCTACCACTTGCTATTTCGTGCCTCCCATATTACCATGTCAATCCTCTAACCCACCTTTCCTAGCAAACCGTTGTTTGGCTATGTTACCGCTTTTGCTTAGCCCCTCTTATAGCGTTGCTAGTTGCAGGTGAAGATGAAGTTTGTTCCATGTTGGAACATGGATATTGTTGGGATGTCATTATTATATATTATTTACTTTAATGCATCTATATACTTGGTAAAGGGTGGAAGGCTCGGCCTTATGCCTGGTGTTTTGTTCCATTCTTGCCGCCCTAGTTTCCGTCATACCGGTGTTATGTTCCTCGATTTTTCGTTCCTTACGCGGTTGGGTGTTATGGGAACCCCTTGACAGTTCGCCTTGAATAAAACTCCTCCAGCAAGGCCCAACCTTGGTTTTACCATTTTCCTACCTACCACCATATACTTTTCCCTTGGGTTCTGCAGACTCAAGGGTCATCTTTATTTTAAATCCCCCGGGCCAGTGCTCCTCTGAGTGTTGGTCCGAACCGAGCTGCCTGCGGGGCCCCTCGGGGAAACTTGAGGGTTGGTTTTACTCGTAGCTAGTCTCATCTGGTGTGCCCTGAGAATGAGATACATGCGACTCCTATCGGGATTTGTCGGCACATCGGGCGGCTTTGCTGGTCTTGTTTTACCATGGTCGAAATGTCTTGTAACCGGGATTCCGAGACTGATCGGGTCTTCTCGGGAGAAGGAATATCATTCTTTGACCGTGAGAGCTTGTGATGGGCTAAGTTGGGACACCCCTGCAGGGTATAAACTTTCGAGAGCCATGCTCGCGGTTATGTGGCAAATGGGAATTTGTTAATATCCAGTTGTAGAGAACTTGACACTTAACTTAATTAAAATGAATCAACCGCGTGTGTAGTCGTGATGGTCTTTTTTCGGCGGAGTCTGGGAAGAGAACACGACCTTGTGTTATGCTTGAACGTAAGTAGTTTTCAGGATCACTTATTGGTCACTTATAGCTTCTCGACCATGCGTTGCTTCTCTTCTCACTCTTATTTGCGTATGTTAGCCACCATATATGCTTAGTGCTTGCTGCAGCTCCACCTCACTACCTTCTCCTACCCATAAGCTTAAATAGTCTTGATCTCGCGGGTGTGAGATTGATGAGTCCTCGTGACTCACGGATACTTCCAAACAGTTGCAGGTGTCGAGGATTTCATGGCAGGTGACGGTACCAAACTCAAGTGGGAGTTCGACGAGGATTCGGGCCGTTACTATGTTTCTTTTCCTGATGATCAGTAGTGGAGCCCAGTTGGGACGACCGGGGATCTAGCATTTGGGGTTGTCTTGTTTTATTTTGGTTCTGTAGTCAGACCTTTGATTGTACTTTGGATGATGTATGGATTATTTGTGTATTGTGTGAAGTGGAGATTGTAAGACAACTCTTTATCCCTTTCTTATTCATTACACAGGATGTGTGAAGATTTCCCCTCTTGTGACAAGCCTACCATGCGGCTATGAATCTAAGTCCTGCCCCGGCATGTGGGAGATATAGCTACATTGTGGGTGTTACAAAATGAAACAAACGTTAACGGAGCACCACATTGCACAATGTATAACATACTAGAAGATTAGACAGTTAACGAAACCAAGCATGCTTGACAACTTGGAAATATAACAACTGTATTTGTTTCTCATGTATTTTGTAAAGAAAAATTCGATTTATTTCTCACATAGAAGACAATACAAAATTGCACCTTGAAAAATTGAACATCACATTTGCAGAATTGAACCAAACAGTTAACTCGACACGACAACTAATTAACCAAACATGTCGTGGAATTGTCACGGCAGATGTCCTAGCAAAAGGACTTAGTCATAGGTCCATCGCAACTAGGAAGCTTAAAGGGGTTAATCGGGACAAAGGACACGAGAGGTTTTATACTAGTTTAGCCCCTTACGATGAAGGTAAAAGCCTACGTCTAGTTGTGTTGGAATTGCTGAGGTTTCGATCACCAAGAGGCTAATCCGCCGGCTTGGTTATCGATCTCTTGTTTCTTGCCCTAAGCCGCCACCGGGTTGTCCCCTTATATACACGGGTTGACGCCTGTCGGCCTATAGAGTCCCGGCCGGTTCATAAAATGTGCCTGGCTCGGTGACTTCTTCGTATGCCTTTCTTTACAAGTCTTTCTTTACATACGGTGGTTTACAATATCGGGCCTTAAGCCGCCTCTGGGCTTAAGCCTTCTACAAGTCTTGATAAACTGTAGCCTTGAATACTATTGGGCTTCTTTCGTAACCCGTCGTTGGGGTTGACCCGGCCCCACCTGGGCGGGTCTTACCTGGTAGCTATATTCCCAACATTAGGCCCCAGGTTGACTTTGAACTTTGTTCCTTGTCAATCTTCAATACTTAGATGAAATCCATCTTCCTATCTCTGTAAAAATTCTGTAACCCGCCGTGACATCATCTTCTGAAAACACAAAAAACTATTATGACGTCATCCTCAATGGATCTTTATCTTTTAATGTCTTCCGAGAATCGAGGCGTCCGTTTAGTTGGATAGTCATTATTTGGGTCTTCCTCGATTTCCGCGCCCGCCTGTTTGCTTATCCCCTTATAAATAGACACGCCCCGGTCTTTCTCATTCTTCTCTCTTCTTCATCTTCTTCCTCTCGCAACCCTCCCACTGCTCGAGCTCCACCGCCATCGCGCTTCACCTTTGTCTCCGTCGACCTTGGCCACTGCATCAACCTGAATCGGTCCAGAGAACGGCGGCGACCTCCGCAGAAGATCTGTGGTTGTAAGTGCTCACCTTCCTTGTATTTCTTCCACTACGGCTTGTTCTTGATCCAAAGAGAACATGTGTTTGTGCGGTAGTTGTTTTGTGACCATTCTCAATACCAACAGATCCCTTTCTTTGGTTCAAAGGCCTCATTAGAGCTCATGAACTCATCTGTGCTAGATTTTTAGGTCTAGAATATTTTCCATTTTGAACGACCCTTTTGATCCAGAATAATATCAAGAAATTAGGAAACTTGTTTGCTTGAACACTTAGCCAACTCTGTCTCTGGTTTCCATCAAATGTCTTTAGTCATGGCGGCTTATGACGCCGGCTCACTTTTCCCTTATATGACATTAGCCCTTACTTAAGCCGCCATTACTTATTTGCGCCATCATCATTTAACTCTTAATTTCACCATTGAATTTGAGTCGGCATGTTACTTTCTTTTTAGTTCGTCTTTTGATCATCATGCCGTCAAAAGCACCGACCGTCTGCAACTGGGTCCCTTCCACAGTAACTGAGGACAATTTGAAGGAATTCTTCACCATAGGATTTTTGCCAGGGAAGAATGTTATGTCTTACCGTGCACCTGACCCGGACGAGGAACGGCCCAATCCCAAAGATGGTGGGGTCATTGTCTTTTTTGACCACATGAATCGAGGCTTTTCACCACCCGGCTCAAAGTTCTTTAGAGATGTTCTCCATTTTTTCAACCTCCACCCTCAAGATCTCGGGCCCAATTCCATATTCAATATCTGCAATTTCCAAGTTCTCTGTGAGGTGTACCTTCGAGAAGAACCAAATGTGGAACTCTTTAGAGAGTATTTTTATCTGAACCGCCAGAACGAGTGTACCAATGGCCCTAGCTTGGAACTTGGAGGCATCTCAATTCAGCGTCGACAGGGCGCCATCTTCCCCCTAATAGTCTTGCCGAGTCATCCCAAAGACTGGAATCAGACCTGGTTCTACTGTCAAGACACTTCACCAACCAATGAGAAACCACTGCCGGGTTATCGCGCGGATCGTCTAGATTCCAAGTTTGCGCTCCCTGACAAGCTTACTACCGCCGAACGCAAAAAGCTTATTCCATCAATTAAAAGGATTAACGCCTTACTGGGGAACGGCTTAACCGGAGTTGATTTGACTCATTGCTGGGACGCGTGGCGGGTCATCCCTCTAAGCCGCCGATCCAAATTGGTGTATGAATATGGTGGAGGCCCAGATGACTCTCTTCGTCATAGCTCCGTTCAACTAACTGAAGAATATATTGTTTCAATGTCGACCCTTCTGGTGAATGGCAAATATGAAGACTGCAGTATTGGGTTAAACCCCTTCTGCAAACTTAACCCGGCGCCAGAGGTAGAAAACTCCTGACCTCTTTCTCTTTGTATTTTTCTCAGCAGTTTTAAATGCTTGCCTGACCTTCCATCTTGTTTTACTTGTTCCAGGCCAAATATGACTTCTGGAAAGCCAAGTATGATCATGAAGCCGCCAAGAAGGCCAGAGCTGCCACCATAGCCGCCAAGAAGACGACCCAGAGGTCCAAGAAGAAAAAGAGCACTGCTAAGGACCTGTTGAAACTTGACGATGATTCTGAGTCAGAGGTAGCCCTTGACTCCCTTGGCCAGTTTTTTAATAACCTTATTAACACTGACTATTGCAAGGACGACACGGGGGCCAGTCATGCTGTAGAAGAAGAGGTAACTATTTCCTCCGACTCAGCCCATTTGCTAAGACAGAAAGTTCGACGGGTAACCCAGAAAGTAAGGTTTTCGCACCAATTAGCTTATTTGGTCCATCATTTTCTTTTGAAAAAACAGCAACATGAGAGCCGCCGTCAGGCCCGGAATGATGATGAACCGCCTTCCATTGTACAACAAACTCCTCAAAAACGTCAGAATGAGGTCTCTTTTATCTTTATCCTCTGCTTTTATTAATGAGTCTATTCTCTTGCATTACTAACCTTATTTTACCTTTGCGGGAGGTTTCTCACTCTTCTGGCGACTCATCTCAGACTCAATTTCCGGCCTTCAAGACTGCCCCTGGGTAAGGAAAAATTCATCTTTCCTCCGTGTCTTTCCAATTGCATCTTTGTACTAACTGTCTCATAACCTCTTTCTTAGTGGTCAAGCCAAGTCCAAGAAGGCCAAGGTGACTAAACCGGCAGAAGAGCCGTCAGTCCTTGCACCTGAACCAACCATGCCAACTTCTCCCCCTCGAACTGAAGCACCAGAAGACCCGGCTGCCAATGCTCAATTGGATCCTCCCGAGCCGTCAACTGATGATACTGTTGTTAACCCCTCTACTGCCAGACCATCTGGTTCAGCTAACCCGCCATCATCTTCTGATCATGACGTTCTGGTCACTGGTAGCCGTTATGTTGAACCGGGGACTCCTACTGTGTTAGCCCGGCACACTGCTAAACAAGAAGCCCTGGAGAGACAGAAAGTGCGTTTTGATATCTCTCACTACAGTCATCTAAATGCTAATGACATATTGTCCGGCTATCTCAGCCATGTTCATTCCAGCCGTGAATCAGAGATTGAGATGGTCAAGTAGCTTCAGCTGAAATATGAGGTATGTTCTCCAGTTTACTTATACTCTGCCAGCCCCCAAGTCTTCAGATGATGATCCTGAATGATCTGGAGACTTTATGATATAGATGGATATTTTCTCTCTAAGTATTTCAAAAGTCCAATAAAATAGTGTAAACTTCACCTGTAGTCCCCAAGTGCCGGCTCAATTTACCATAAATGAACCGGTACTTTAACTTCATAGCTATCTTTTGCCGAACCCAACAAATATTGTAATCCGGCTTAATCTTGAGAGACTTTCCGAATATCATGCATTAGCCCCCAAGTGCCAAGTGTTGTTACTTTGTAAGGTACTTGGGACTTGAAATATATTAGAGTCATTAGAAATTGTTTTGGCAGACATTAGCCCCCAAGTGTCAAGTGGTATTGCAGTGCAAAGTACTTGAGACTTGAATCTTGAACTTTAGTTTAAGCCTTGACACACCTGTGTATGTTTTGTAGAATGCCCTATCTGAATTACGTTCCAAATTAACTGGTGCAAAGACCTGGCTGGCGGATCAAGAGGCAGAAATCAAGTCTGCTGATTCTAAACTTCAATTGAGTCTTGCTGAGACGGAAAAATTGAAAACCAGCTTGACTGCCAAAAAGAAATCCTGGGCTGAAGAAAAGATGCTGCTGACACAACGCGCCGAAAAAGTTGAAGCGGCTCTTGAGGAGGTTACCACGGAGCTGACCGGCTTAAAGAACCGGGTGTCTCAAATGGTTTCCGCCATATTTGGTAAGCCATCTGTACTGATCTTTTATACCTTCTTTTGACCCGAAATATAAGCCGCCGCTGAGCCTTAGTTTAATACTCGCAGGTCCATGCAGCAAAAATCTGAGCCAAGACAGTGTGACCAAACTGAAGGCGGTTTATACCTTGGTGGAGCAATTGTACACTGGCACTCAACGAGCACTTGCCACCATCTCACCTGCTAACCAAGGACCCAATCGGCTGAGCGATGTTTTGAAAAAACTGTCAATCTTACCCGCCAGGTTTCAAGAGGTTAAACGATCCTGTGCCAGAGCCGGAGCCTTGACTGCCCTGAGCTGCTCCAAAGCCTGGGTGCCAGATCTAGACCCGGTGGATGTAGCTAGGGGGTACCTGACTGTGAAGGAAGACGGGTCTCTATTTGAGCAGGATGACTTCATTGCCTGCGTGAGGGGAGTTCGACCTCAAGCTACTATTCTTGGAGATGAGACCAATATTGACAAATATCAGCTGGGTTTTGATTTGGAGAATAAGAAGATGGCGACTCCCTCTTATAAGGTGACAGATCTTATCCCGCCGGTTCGTCAACATACGTTTGCCCCAGAAGTTGACCCGGCTGGCCTGATTGATGATGAAGCAGAGTTCATTGCCGTGAATGGTTTTGACTGGTCCAATCCCAGCTTCCAATCAGCAGAAGGAGGTGAACCGGCGAGGGAAGGGTGATAACCATCTTGTGGGCTCTTTAAAGCCTTGTAATAGATTTAGCTTGAAACAACTTCATATTTTGCCTATGCCATCGTGCATAAGATGCCTTGTGTGACTCTTTGCTTCCCGATGTCAATATATGCGTCACATTTATGGTTATCTCTATCATGTTTTGGCTCTGTTCCTGTAGAAAAAAGAAAAAACTGGCTTGGCGGTTTAGCACCAAACGGGTCAGAACATCTGGTACATGACCAATGGTTTTATCATAGTAGAAAAAACAGAAACAAATGTAAAAAATAAACAAGGTTGAAATAACCTTTGATTAACAAAAAACACAGAAAAAACTATTCATAAATAACAGTCATACCTGTATTCTTTGCATCGGACCACCGGTTTATATGACCCAGGTAATGAGGTTGATGATCCAATCCTTTTTTGAGAAGTCAATGCTTCTTCATGCCTGATGACCATTATGCCTTGGCAGCTTATTGTCAAATAATCAAGCCGGTGAAAATACCGTGCCGACCATTTAAAATTGAGAAAATAAAAGACTAGTAAGGCAAATAGCAGTTTGCAAATAATATAAATTAACTTTGTAACTAAAAGTTGGGGGTTTCTGATTCGAATACAATCAGTAAACCAGACCAAAGGGGTTAAGCTAAGATTCGAATACGATCATATAGCCCCTAGTGGCTTTGGCGTTGCGCCGATCAAGAGGGTACCGACAGCTATGTTCTCTTTGGTTCGAATACAACCTATGTTTGAACAGGAAGCCCCCAAACGACCTTGAGAGGTTTTTAACGACCCTGATTCGAATACGATCCAAGTCAGACCAAAAGGGGTTAAGCTAAGATTCGGATACAATCAAGAAGCCCCCTAGTGAGTTTTGGCTTTGAGCCGATCAAGAGGGTTACGACAGCTATGTTCTCTTTGGTTCGAATACGACCTATGTTTGAACAGGAAGCCCCCAAGTGATCATGCGGTTTACAGCTAGATTCGAATACGATCATAAGCCGGACCAAAAAGGTTAAACTTGATTCAGATATGATCAACTCCTTAATAGTCATTTAAATAGTGAAAAAGAGTTGAGGTATATAATCTTTGAAAAGGAAAAGGACAGAGTTCCTGCTTTATTACTTATCATAGTATATACAACATCAAAGTATGTACATGACGAGAGCCGGTGGCTCAGGTGTAGTATGGCCAAAGTTGAGCAATGTTCCACGGCCGGCGGGTCTCCTCCTCCGACTTATGTGAGTCTTTGTGCTTTCGAACGTCAATGAGGTAATATGTCCCGTTGTTTAAGTTCTTGCTGACCACAAAGGGTCCTTCCCAAGGCGGGGATAGCTTGTGTGCATCTGACAGATCCTGGATGAGCCGGAGCACCAGGTCACCTTCTTGAAAAGTCCTCGACTTAACCCGGCGGTTGTGATAACGGCGCAGGTCCTGTTGATAAATTGCTGATCGAGCTGCTGCTAAGTCTCTCTCCTCATCTAACAAGTCAAGTGCATCCTGTCTGGCTTGTTCGTTATTAGCTTCAACATAAGCCGCCACATGAGGCGAGTCATGACGGATGTCACTAGTAAGCACCGCTTCTGCTCCATAAACCATGAAGAAGGGTGTATAACCTATGGACCTATTAGGAGTGGTGTTGATACTCCACAGCACCGAGGGTAACTCCTCTACCCAGCAACCCGACGTCCATTGTAAGGGAACCATGAGCCGGGGCTTGAGACCTTTCAAAATTTCCTGATTTGCTCTCTCAGCCTGCCCATTAGATTGAGGGTGAGCTACAGAAGAAACATCCAGTCGGATGTGCTCTCTTTGACAAAACTCCTCCATAGCCCTTGGGACAAATTAGTGCCATTGTCAGTGATAATGCTGTGTGCAAAACCAAAGTGAAAAATCACCTTTTTCATGAACTGAACCGCCGTGGCTGCATCACACTTACTCACTGGCTCTGCCTCCACCCATTTTGTGAATTTGTCAACTGCCACTAAAAGATGTGTCTTTTTATCCTTGGACCTTTTGAAAGGTCCAACCATGTCAAGCCCCCAGACTGCAAACGGCCAAGTGATTGGAATCATCCGCAATTCCTGAGCCGACACATGCGCTCGCTGTGCAAATTTTTGACATCCATCACATCTACTGACCAGATCCTGTGCATCAGCGTGAGCCGTCAACCAGTAAAAACCATGACGAAAAGCTTTTGGCCACAAGAGATTTTAACCCGGCGTGATGACCACAATCCCCTTCATGGATCTCACAAAGTATTTCTTGGCCTTCTTCAGGAGAAACACACCACTGAAATGCCCCAGTGACGCTGCGATGGTATAACTCTCCGTCAGAGATCGTCATTGACTTGGACTGCTGGGTTATCTGTCGGGCCAGGGTCTCCTCCTCTGGTAACTCGCCCCAGGTCATGTAAGCCAAGAATGGTACTGTCCAATCTGGGATGACGTGAAGAGCCGCCACCAACTATGCCTCCGGGTCAGGAACAACCAAATCTTCCTCTGTAGGTAACTTAACAGACGGGTTATGCAAAACATCCAAAAAGGTGTTAGGTGGCATCGGCTTACGCTGAGATCCCAACCGGCTTAAGGCATCGGCCGCTTCATTCTTTCTATGGTCAATGTGTTCCACTTGATAACCCTTAAAATTTCCTGCAACAACGTCGACTTCACGGTGATAAGCCGCCATGAGAGGATCCTTGGAATCCCACTTGCCTGACACCTGTCGAGCCACCAAATCTGAATCGCCAAGACACCGGACCCGACTCAGACTCATTTCTTTAGCCATTCAAAACCATGGAGCAAGGCTTCATATTCTGCTGCGTTGTTAGTACAAGGAAACATCAATCGCAACACATAACAAAACTTTTCACCTCAATGGGAAGTTAAAACAACTCCAGCCCCCGAGCCTTCCAACTGTCTGGACCCATCAAAGTAAATCGTCTAATATGTGTTGTCTAGTTTCTCCTCTGGCATCTGCATCTCTGTCCAGTCATTAATAAAGTCAACCAACGCTTGAGATTTGATCGCAATACGTGGCACATACTTCAACCCATGAGACCCAAGTTCAATGGCCCACTTGGCGACTCGTCCAGTAGCTTCTCTATTTTGAATGATGTCTCCCAAACGAGCAGAGCTAACCACAGTGATTGGGTGACCCTGAAAGTAATGTTTGAGCTTCCGGCTTGCCATGAACACCCCATGCACGAGCTTCTGCCAATGTGGATATCTTTGTTTAGATTCAATCAGCACCTCACTGACGTAGTAAACTGGCCGTTGGACCGGATGTTCCTTGCCGGCCTCCTTGCGTTCCACCACAATGGCCACACTAACAGCTCGTGAGTTAGCAGCTACATATAATAACAACGGCTCTTTCTCAATTGGAGCAGCAAGAACTGGGGGTTCAGCGAGCTATTTCTTCAAATCCTCAAAAGCAGAGTTAGCCGCATCACTCCAGACGAAGTCATCCGCCTTTTTCATCATTTGATACAAAGGCATCGCCTTCTCCCCTAACCGGCTTATGAACCGGCTTAAGGCCGTGACGCGACCCACCAGCCGCTGAACGTCATTGATGCACACCGGTTTAGCCAGAGATGTGATTGCCTTGATCTTCTCCGGGTTAGCCTCAATACCTCTGTTAGATACCAGAAAACCCAAAAGTTTGCCAGCTGGGACTCCAAAAACACACTTGGCCGGGTTAAGCATCATCTTGTAGACCCGGAGGTTATCAAAGGTCTCCTTCAGATCTTTTACCAAGGTTTTCTCCTTTCTGGACTTCACCACTAAGGGAGTCCTGGATTAGGGGGTCTCCGGACAGCCGGACTATATCCTTTGGCCGGACTGTTGGACCATGAAGATACAAGGTTGAAGACTTCATCTCATGTCCGGATGGGACTTTACTTGGCGTGGAAGGCAAGCTAGGCAATACGGATATGTATACCTCCTCTTTTGTAACCGACCTTGTGTAACCCTAGCCCCCTCTGGTGTCTATATAAACCGGAGGGTTTTAGTCTGTAGGACAACATACAATCATACCATAGGCTAGCTTCTAGGGTTTAGCCTCTCTGATCTCGTGGTAGATCTACTCTTGTAATACTCATATCATCAAGAACAATCAAGCAGGACGTATGGTTTTACCTCTATCAAGAGGGCCCGAACCTGGGTAAAACATGGTGTCCCCTGCCTCCTGTTACCATCCGCCTTAGACGCACAGTTCAGGACCCCCTACCCGAGATCCACCGGTTTTGACACCGACATTGGTGCTTTCATTGAGAGTTCCACTGTGTCGCCACCATAAGGCTTGATGGCTCCTTTGATCATTGCTAGCGATGCGGTCTAGGGTGAGGCTTTCCTCCCCGGACAGATCTTCGTATTCGGCGGCTTTGCACAGTGGGCCAATTCGCTTGGCCATCTAGAGCAGATTGAGAGCTACGCCCCTGGCCATCAGGTCAGATTTGGAAACTTGAACTACACGACCGACATCCACGGAGACTTGATCTTCGACGGATTCAAGCCCATGTCGGACGCGCCGTACAGTCTTGACGAGCATGACGTAACTCTACCGTCGGACAGTATTCGGGAGATCACATCCGCAGCTACTCCGTCCATCAATTCGGAGCAAGTCGCACCATCCGAAAGCGGAGGGATGGACCCCTCCATGGAGGCCGCACTCTTAGTGGTGATAGATCTGGATACTGACTTTACCCCTTACGAGAACCGTGTCGCCAAACCACTGGATTCATCCACGGCCACAGACTTCAAGCCGCTCATATCCGTGCCCGCCGAGTCCGACTGGGCGCCGATCATGGAGTTCACCTCCGTGGACATCTTTCAGCACTCACCCTTCGGGGATATGCTAAATTCATTAAGGTCTCTCTCCCTGTCAGGAGAACCTTGGCCGAACTATGTCCAACTAGAATGGGATACGGACGATGAAGAAATTCAAAACCCACCCACCACCACTTGGTAGCCACTGTCGACAATTTAAACGACGTGCTCAACTTCGACTCCGGAGACATCGACAACATGGATGACGATGCAGGAGATACCGACGAACCAACACCCATAGGGCATTGGATAGCCACCTCATCTCATGATGTGTACATGGTGGATACCCCTAAAGGAAGCGATAACGAGGAAAAAGGGGATGGAACGGGAGATCAACCCCCTGAAAAGCAATCAAAGCGTCGGTGTAAACACCGACCCAAGCCCCGCCTCGATAAAAACCCAGCCATAGAGCAGGACGAGCCGGTAGACGACGAGCAGGCCTTAGAGCAATCGTCCGAACAGGGCAACATAGATAGACAAACCGAACATCCCTTCTCCGGCGAAAACGGCATTCCGGACGACCTCACGCCGGATAAACCCACGGAGCAGAAGAATCTCCACGAGAGGCTCCTTGCAACTGCACACAGCCTAAAAAAGCAGAAGCGGAAGCTAAAAACAACGGAAGATGCACTCCGGATTAGATGGAGCAAAGTAATCAATACTGCAGATAAATACGGTGACGGTCGCCACACTAAAAGCTATCCGAAAAGAAAGCTACTGCCTGAATTCGACGAAGAGGCCCTAGAGCCCTCGCATTCAAAAAATGAGAAAGCCACACAGTCGGATAGACGACCCCATAAAGCGGCAAGCAGCGCCGCACTTAAATCGGCATGCGACCCACTTAAGGATTCGCATCATGGCCTAGTCAGGTCCATTTATGGGCCAAGAAAACAAGCTCTCGTAAGCAATGCTATGAAGCCATCATCAGAATCCGGCACACCCAAATACAGAGGCGCCGCACACCCCCTATGTTTCACCGATGAGGTCCTGGACTATGAATTTCCAGAGGGATTCAAACCCGTAAACATAGAGGCATATGATGGAACAACAGGCCCTGGAGTTTGGATCGAGGATTATATCCTCCACATACACATGGCTAGAGGAGATGATCTCCACGCCATAAAATATTTACCCCTTAAGCTTAAAGGGCCAGCCCGACATTGGCTTAAAAGCCTTCCTAAAAACACAATTGGAAGCTGGGAAGAGCTCGAGGATGCTTTCCGAGCAAACTTTCAAGGGACCTATGTCCGCCCTCCGGATGCAGACGATCTTAGTCACATAACTCAACAACCCGGAGAATCAGCTCGGTAGTTCTGGAATAGATTCCTCACTAAAAAGAATCAGATAGTCGACTGTCCGGACGCTGAAGCCTTAGCAACTTTCAGGCATAACGTCCGAGACGAATGGCTCGCCAGACACCTCAGCCAAGAAAAGCCAAGAACAATGGCCGCACTAACAAACCTCATGACTCGCTTTTGTGCAGGGGAGGACAGCTGGTTGGCAAGGTGCAGCCCCAGCGACCCAAGTACATCCGAAACTAGGGATGGAAACGGAAAACCGTGACGCAACAAGGACCGTCGCTGGACTAAGGACAAAAGTCCGAAGAGCACGGCAGTCAATGCCGGATTCAAAGGCTCACGACAAAATCAGGCAAAATCGCCCCCCAGGATAACAGGGATGATCCATCCAACCTAAATAAAATCCTGGACATGATATGTCAGATACACAGTACTCCCGGGAAGCCTGCTAACCATACCCACAGAGACTGTTGGGTTTTCAAACAATCCGGCAGACTCAATGCCGAACACAAGGGGCTCGACACACCAAGCGAAGACGAGGACGAACCCCAAAAGCAGAGCACCATGAAACAAAAGAACTTCCCACAAGAAGTAAAAACAGTGAACTTACTTCACATAACAAAACATGCGGCGCCCATAAAGGTACACACCACACGGCCCATCCCCAAAGGGTCCTGCCACAGGTTGTCAAAACCGATCATCTTCGATCAGCTAGATTATTCTAGAAATATCAAGAATGCAGGCTGGACTGCCTTGATACTTGATCCAATAATTGGCGGACTCCAGTTTTCAAATGTCCTTATGGACGGCGGCAGTGGACTAAACCTGATATATCAGGATACAATCCAGCACATGGGGATAAACCCAGCAAGAATCCGCCGCAGCAAAACCTCCTTTCAAGGGGTAATACCTGGTCCGGACACCCATTGTATGGGTTTTCTCCGGCTCGAAGTCATATTCAGCTCTGCCGATAACTTCCGCCGCGAAAAGCTGACCTTCCATATCGTCCCGTTCTCAAGTCGCTATCAAGCACTACTGGGACGCGAAGCTTTCGCTCGCTTTAACGCAATACCACATTATGCATCTCTTACGCTTAAGATGCCCGGTCCACGAGGCATCATCTCTTTGAAGGGGAAGCACTAAAGTGCGCCTCCCCAAGTGGAGGACTGTGCGGCCGCTTTGACAGCCCCACAGCAAAATGGCCTCACCGGCCAAAAAACTTCGAAATAGGTCATTCAAGACCACGAACGCGGATAGACGAGTTCAGTGCAAAATCATCATTGCTGCAGGCTTAGTGGCCATATACCCCCGCACTAGGGGATCCACGCATATACAATAAGAGACAATAAAGCTCAATCTTATATATTTTACTTTATACTTTGTTTATTTTAAACTTTTTCGGCACGAGCCGTTTTCAACTCAGTTCCTCTTTTTTACAGATGAACGTCGTGCGGCGCCCGTCCAGGATACGGCACAACGGAGACACAGGCGCAGACGTGCAGTAGGGACCCTTCCTAAAGGATTCTTTTTAGATTAAGACCCTGCGTAAACCTTTTTTACTGTCTCTTGTTGCTACACATCCCCTGGTTTTTTCTGATATAACCAAGGAGGAGGCTGGCGTCTTGGCATGTGGCCACGTCAGAATTTTTGCACGTACCTGGACACTAGGGGCTTTTTCAATGAAGAGTGTTGTTTCGCCCGCACTCATAAAGACCGAACACCTTAGGGAGTGTTCGGCGTCGCGAGTTTTGGCATTATATGCATCAGCTCCGAATCATTTCTTTGGTCAAATGTTGGGTTGCCTGGCTCCTGAGTTCGGCTACCTTACGTTCCGCTCTATCGGCTAAGGTAGCACCAGGAGAACTACTGCGATTGTGCCCCGGTTCGACCGGGCGAGCACCTCAGTAGAGAAAGCCAAAAACTGACTGTCATGATGTAGCGTGAGACTGGTCAGCCACTCGATGACCTATCGGAATCTATCGGATTCCTCTGCTTTAACGAAGGGCCGCTTCCCGGTCAGGCACATACGCGCCCCGAACTCGGACGAGCGCAGTCGCCACCAAGGGGCTACCTAAATAGTCTCACTGTCAAACTCCTATGGCTAAGTGAAAGTGTTAAAGCATTATAGTCCGGTTGCCTGGCCTGCTGCGCTATCACCTCCTTTGTAGGACCAAGACGTTGGGTTAAGTGTGAAAATGCGTCTTCTGCGAGCACCCCCGCATTATGTGCGTGGGGGCTGAAGCCAACGACTGCCATCTTTCAGATTTTGTATATATATATCTTAAAATGGCCGCACAGGAGGTGTTCCCAATACTTGAAGGCACAAGTATAAAAAAGGCCACTACAGTTTATCAAGATATTACTTTATAATTACATATGCTATCATAACATAGCATCTTTCGAGCACTGCGTCTCTATTACACGAGCGCCTTCAAGAACTTCCTGAAAATAGTGCTCGGAGGGTACTCGGCTTTTGTCCGAATCTCGGGACACAACAACAGTGGTCTCCATCTCTGCCCAGTATGTCTTAACACGGGCAAGAGCCATCCTAGCGCCCTCTATGCATGCTGACCTCTTCATTGCATTTATACGTGGCACCGCGTCAAGGAATTGCTGCACCAAGCTGAAATAACTCTTCGGCTCTGATCTCCCCGGCCACAGGTGACCCATGACGTACTTCATGGCGAGTCCGGACAACCTATTCAGTTCGGCCCATTGAGCCAAACGATCGTCCACTGCCAGTGGACGCTCTGGATTGTGAAACTGCGACCAGAAAAGCTTTTCCACTTCGTGATCTTTCTGATCTCGAAAGTGTTCGGTCGCATCAGCAGCACTCGCTGCCAAGTCCAGATAGGTATCCTCCACACTCCACATCGGGTCCAACGGAGCAAACTTCGGATCACAAAATTTCCTTCGCAGCATAAAGGGCTTTCCAGCCGCAATCTGTTCGGCCTGACGCAACTCCTCCTTCGCAGATCTCATCGCAGAGCGCGCATCCTTGGCATTGGCAACGGCAACGGCCTTCTCTAAGTCCGTCTGTTTCGCCTGGTCTTCTTTTTCAAGAAGTCTGCAACGGTCTGTAGCGCTTTTTAACTTTTCGGCCATCTTGGCCATCTCTTCCTTGCTTCGGCAATGAGCAGCCTGTTCGGCTCTCAGCTCTTCAAGGGCTTTCTTGGTGGCCGCATCACTTTCTCTGGCTTGTTCTTCCGCTCAGGCAAGTTCTGCCCTAAGACTCTCCATGGCGGCCGCACCATCTGCGTCAAGCACACACATCGTAAGACACAGGCATAAAACTGTTCTTACCTGATGCCGACCGAGGAATTACATACCTTGAGCCTCATCAAGCCGCTTGTTGACAAGCGTGATGTCGGCATCTGCCACGTCCAGTTGCCGCTTTAGTTCGGCAAAATCGTCAGTTCGGCTCGATTCCGGACACCCTGCCGCCTAAATTCAAAGGCGACATCTTAGACCTGGGATTATGATCCTCCGCGTGCCGTCATTTCTTGACGACACGCAGAGTCTCAGGGGTTACTATCTACACAGGGCGCATCTTATTCATGCGCAACTGACAAAAGCGTACATTATGTAATGTACCTCGAAACCCGTCAGTAAACTTTTGACGGCCTCATGCAATCCGCTCTCGGCGGATGAAATCCTTTCAATCACCGTGCCCATCAATGCACGGTGCTCCTCTGAGATAGAAGCTCGCCCCAGCAGAATCTATAGCTCCTCCGGCCGAGCACCAGATGGTGCCGAGCTC